>NW_020664600.1:1231068-1262207 GCF_002925995.2 Terrapene triunguis | reverse complement strand
GCTCCCTGTCCCCAGTGCCCTGGCTCTGCGTGACAAAGTGGGAATTTTCTGTAGTTGTATAAACTCCTATGTGTGCATCAGTTTCCCCTGTCTTTCACATGATTACCGAGTGCGGGGAGAAAGGACTGTTTGCTCTGAGAGACAAGGTGGGTGAGGTAACATCTTTTATTGGACCACCTTCAGTTGGTGAGAGAGACAAGCTTTTGAGCTAACACAGAGCTCTTCTTCAAGTCTGGGAAAACTTCTCAGAGTGGCACAGCTAAGTACAAATTAGAACCGATTATTTAGCATAAGGATTTAACACATATTCTAAGCGACCATTCAAGGCAAAGTGGCTCATTAACACCACTGCAGTCATAGGACAAAAAAGGGTGTGTGTGGGTTAAAGATTGTTGTAATAAGCCATAAATCCAGTGTCTTTATTAAGTCCATGATTTTTAGTGTCTAGCAAGCTTATGAATTTAAGCTCCTAGGCTCATCTTTTGAAGGTGTTGTGCAGGTTTCCTTTGAGGATGAGAACTGAGAGGCCAGGTTAGAGTGATTGCTTTTCGAAGCATTTGCCCACAGGTGCTATGGTGTTTTTGTCTTTTAGCGTTTTTCAGTGTGAGTTCATTTGAGAGCACAGTGATTGTCTCATTTCACCCTCAGAATTGTTATTGGAGCATTTAGTGCACTAGATGAGGTACAACACGTGTTGGGATAGCTCTTCTAGGATCTGTGGATCTTGAAAGGTATGTTGCGGGAGCTATTGATCATCATAGCAGTGATGATATGTCTGCAAATTTTGTATCTGTTGTTCTGGCAGGGTCTGATGCCGCTGGTGGGTCCTGGTCTGTGGGGAGCTTGCTTCTGATGATGAGTTGGTGAGGCAGGTGGGTTGTTTGAAGGCCAGAAGAGGGGGTTTAGGAAAGATTTCTTTCAGGCTGTGGTCCCCTGTGACAGTGCAGGGTGAGAACAGGTGAGCCTGCACTCTGATCACCCGATGTAAATTAGTTCTCCTTGAGAAAGCTTAGGGAGGTAATTAGAGAATCGGACTGGCTGGATGGATGGGATGGGAAGCCAAGAAGGAAGTCCCATGGGGGGAGGAGAGGGAGACAGGATGGGACGGGACCAGACCAGACAAGAGCTAGTTGAGCCCAGTTACACTGAGACCACAGGGGCAGGAGACCTTGTTCCCTTCAGGACCAGAAGTGCTGTTGGTGCTGTAATTGGACTGTTGCACAGGGATTGCTGTAGAAATGGTGGAGCAAACTTAAAATAAAAGGGTTTGGTGAAGGCACAACCACTGGAGTCCATGCAGTTTCTGCGGGGAAGAAGGTGGGAGAGGAGCCATGCCCCGTGACACTTGGGGGCTTGTCCGGGATCTTGACTCCCCCAGTTGTGGCGATTGAGAGACACGGGGGAGGCTGCTGCAAATATTTGGCACCCGTACGATGGAGCAGACTCTGCAGTGGTTGGTGGACCAGCAGAAGAAGCTGCAACAGAGCATGCAATCTTTCCAACAGGCACACCAGCTGGAGAGACAATCCCTGCTGGCCTGGCAAGCAAAGCAACAGAGGAGCTTGCAGAAATTTATCAGGGAGCAAGCACAAGTGCAGCAGCAGTTGCTTCAGACACTGGTGAGTCCTGGTACGGGGAACGGTAACCGGAGCCTGGGGGTAAATGGCCTGTGTAAAATGGGACCTGCCGCTGACCCCAATGCTTTTTTAATGACATTTGAGAGGGTAGCAATGGGAGCTGGCTGGGACAGAGGTATGTGCCCCCCCTGTTAGCACCCAATTTGGCGGGGGAGCTCAAGTGGCCTGCATGGTCTCGGGTGACAAACAGACTAAAGACTTTGATGTCATTAAGGCAGCCATGCTCGTCCGAGTGGGATTGTCTACAGAGAAACATTGGCAGATGTTTCGGGTTGTTAGATAGTCTGGAGATGTACGGGCCAGGAAATGTGCACAAAGGTTAACTGATTGGGCTACCTTCTGGTTGAAGCCAGGCACGCAGACTGTGGGTGAAATCATGGACTCCATATCCTGGAGCAATTTCTACAAAGCATTCCAGAGAACACCCGTGTCTTGGTGAGGAGGCACCAACCCACAATCCTGGAGACAGCGGTCAAACTCACAGAAGAGTTTGAGGAAGCAGATTTTCCCCACAAGGGTGCGCATTTGTTTAACAGGCTCGAGCTAGGAAAGAGGGTTGGAGAAGTGGTAGGGATGAAGCCTACAGAGAACTCACTCCAGGGAGGCTGGAAATTACCTGTTACCAATGTGGGAGACAGGGCCTATAAAAAGAGACTGCCCATCTATGGACTGGGAAGTGGCATAATGTTGTGGTTGGACTGGGACCTGCAACAGAGGAAAATGCCAACCGTCTCGATGAAGGTGGGGAGGGGATGGGAGAAGGGCCTAGTGGACACTATATCAGGATGTTCGCTGGCTAGGAAAGATGTGGTAAAGCCACACTGGATCCTTCTCAGAGACAGGCTGAGTTTGGAGTGCATCATGGGGAGAGAAAGCTCTGCCCATTGGCCGAGATTCCCCTGAAGGTCTGGGGAGAGTTCAGGTGGAAATGGGTTGGGGTTGTGGATAGGTTGCCACATCCGGTGGTGGTAGGGATGGACTGGAGCCCCTTCCCCTTTAAGAGGAAAGCAACTAGTTGGGGTCCATGGCAGAAAGGAACTGGTCAAAGATGGAGAAAGGGTGTGAAGTAGAGGAGCAGGAGAACCCTAGACTACGTGATATAAGCCGAGGATGGCAAAGGGAAACAAACGTTCCCAAGCGGAAAGTGGAAAAAAGGAGGAATTAGCCGAGTGGGCATTAGGAGAAAAGGGAAGGCAGGACATACCAGAGTGGGATGGGCTGTTCTCGGAAGGTTCGCTACCAGGGCCTCGAGAAGAGGAGCCCCGAGATAAGTGGGTAGGACTAGGAGAGCAAGAGTGCACAGAGGAACAACATGGGGAGGGGACAGGACAGACCCCACTCCAAAGCAAAGAGAGTGACAGGGAGGAATTAAACCCTCAAGTTGCCCTTGGTGTGAAGACCAGTGGGTCAAAACAAAATCATGGGGGTGTCCCCCACCCACAAAATGTGACTTCTGTAGGTGGAGGGGGGATAATCACCCTGGGGGTGAGCACAGGAAAGAGGTACCTGGCACCTCCTCTAGAGAAGGGCGGGCCAGAGTCAGAAGGAATGTCAGCGGTAGGCAAGGGTGGAGGTGCGTGACAGAGTGCAGGGTGCACACAGGTGAGCCTGTCCTTTGATCACTCCGATGTTCATTAGTTCCCCTTGAGAAAGCTGAGGAAGATAATTAGATCTTCCGGCTGGGCTGACAAGGAGGCAGGAAGGAAGTCCCACAGGGGCGGGGAAGAGAGAGGGGACCAGGGCTAGTTGAAACCAGTTACACCGAGGTTCTCAGGGGAGGGAGACATTTGTACCCCACAGGTCCTGGGGAGAGGGCCAAAAGGGCTGTTGGTGCTGTAAATAGACTGTTACACAGGGATTGCTGTAGAAATGGTGGAGGGAACTTAAAATAAAAGGGTCTGGTGAAGGAACAAGAACTAGAGTCTGTGCAGTTTCTGCAGGGAAGAAGGTAGGAGAGGAGCCATGACCTGTAACATCCCCATTGAGCTAAGTTCCCTCTAAGCTGCGCGGCCATGCAGCAGGCTATTAAGGGCTGCACAGCGGGTAGAGGCGCTCTCCCCCAGTCCTGGGTTGCTGCAGCAAGAGAGGGGTGGGGGGAGTCCTCTCTCCCCACCGCAGCCCTGGGGCAGCCTGCACCCCAACCCCCTCATCCCTGCCCCCCCAGAGCCCACATCCCCAGCCAGAACCCTCACCCCCCTGCACCTCAACCCTCTGCCCCAGCCCTGAGCCCCCTCCCACACTTTGAACCCCTCATCCCCGGCCTCACTCCAGAACCCATACCCCCCCACACGTCCCAACCCTCTGCCCTAGCCCTGAGCCCCCTCCTGCACCCCAAACCCCTCATCCCTGGCCCCACCCCAGAGCCCTCACCCCCCGCATCCCAACTGTCTGCCCTAGCCCTGAGCCCCCTCCCATACTCCGAACCCCTCGGCCCCACCCCCACCACACATCACCTCCATATTGGTGCACATAACAAAATTCATTCTGCACATGGATGTAAAAAAAACGTAGTGGGAACTTTGCCATTGAGTATGGGTTGTAATTGTTTAATACCTCGTCTGGTTCCAGTGTGTGATGATAGGTGACAACTAGGAATGTGCGCTCTGAAGGTTTTGTTCCCTATATTGAAGCAGGTTCTCTTGTGGTATTTTGGTGGCCCATTCCAGGCTGTGATCTACTTCTCTGGTGGAGTGTCCTTGTTTGGTGAAGGCAGTTTTACATGAGTTAAGGTGTGTGTCCTAGGCTTCCTCCTTCGAGCATATTCCTCAGTATCCGAGGGCCTGGCTGTAGATAAAGGATTTCTTGGTGTGTTTGGGGTGGTTACTGGATCTGTGTTTCTTGTCTGTGGTTTTCTGTTGGGTTCCATTGTTGAAGCTGATTGTGATGTCTAGGAAGTTGATGCTGGTGCAGCAGTGTTCTCAGGGCAGGCTAAGAAACATCAGTTTGAATGTTGCCTAGCTGTCTGAGCTGGGATGGGCCATTAAAAAGGACTGGCTGAGGCCACCCCCAAAGTAAAGGAGAATCGGAGAAGACAATGGTGAAGCCAATCATCAGGACATGGACACTTAGTAACTAAGGACCTACAGGGAGAGAGATTTCCCCACCTGTCAGCAGGGAAACTGAGCAAAAAGCCCAGCTTGACAACAAAGGATGGGGAAGGTGGGAGGTGGGGGGTAAGGGTTGGCTGCTGGAAGGAATCGGGGACTCTCACCTGGGAACTGACTAAGGAGGTCAGACAGAGACTGAACATGGGATTCACTACAGGGCTCTGGGCTGACCAGAACGGTCCATGCTTTAACCTTCCTGACTCTGTTCTAACCTTCGGACTGCCAATGCTCTGTTTTGGCTGACTAATAAACCCGACAGCGCTCTCTGAGGATCACTCTAAATACTGGCAGGGGAACATTAGTCCCTGCAGAGTGGACAAGTCTGTCCCAGGAGTCTGTCTCAGTTGGACTCACTGAGCAGAGCTCACAGTGTGGAGCAGGAGTGCTGGAGTCCAAAGGTTCAGGAGGTGGCGAGGCCGCATGGCTGACTCTGAAGGAAGAGGGAGGGGGCACAGCACTAGTCCTGTGGATCCGGGACACTCTGCTAGTGCTGCTGGGTGTTTACCATCCACAGCTCCCCAAACCTGTGCCTTGGCCCTGGCACTGCTGCTGGGTGAGTACTGTCTACTTCTCCCCATCCCCAGCACCCTGGTACTGCTGCTGGCTGAGTACTGTCTACTGCTTTCTGTCCCCTGTGGTCTGGTACTGCTAGTGGGTGTACACCATCCACTGCTCCCCACTGCTTCTGGGGGCGTACCGTTGTCACAGATCCGTGCTGCACCCCCAGCTTTGGAACAGTGTCTGGCAGGAACCTCTTCCTTCAGGGTTGGCCACATGGCCTTGCTGTCTCCTGGGACTGAACCTCTGGGCTCTAGCACTTCTGCCCTGGGCCGGCGCCAGCTTTTTTGCTGCCTCACGGGGCGAAAAAAAAAAAGCTGCAATTGGCGGCACTTCGGCAGCAGCTCTACTGCGCTGCTTCATTCTTCGGCGGCAATTCGGCGGCAGGTCCTTCCCTCCGAGAGGGACTGAGGGACCCGCCGCCAAATTGCCGCCAAAGACCCGGACGTGCCACCCCCTTCCATGGGCCGCCCCAAGCACCAGTTTGCTGCGCTGGTGCCTGGAGCCGGCCCTGCTTCTGCCTCACACGGTGAACCTTCTCAGCAAGTCCAATTAAGCCAGACTCCTGGGAGAGACTTGTCCACTTTGCAGGGTTTGATGCACCCAGCCAGTGTTTACAGGGACACTCACAGAGCGTTTCCAAAACAGTCTGACTGATCAGTCAGCTGGAACACAGCATTGACAGTCCATAAGTTAGCACAGAGACAGGAAAGTTAAAGCATAGACCGTTCTGGTCAGCCCAGAGCCCAGACGATCTGTAGTGAGCCCAGGTCCAGGCTCTGTTGGTCTCTGTCTGACCTCCTTAGTTCCCGGGTGAGAGAGCTCCCAGCTTCCTCCAGGAGCAAGCACTTCTCCCCCACCTCCCCGTCCTTTGTTCTCCAGCTGGGCTTTTTGCTCAGCTTCCCTGCTGAGAGGTGGAGAAATCCCTCTCCCTCTGGGGTATGGTTGCTAAATGTCAACATCCTGGTGACTGGATTCTCTGGGATTCTCCTTTGATAGGGGGTTGGCCTCAGCTAATCGTTTTTGATGAGCATTTAATAATGCTCAGACAGCTAGGCGATGCCACAACATCCCCCCACCCCACCCCCCATGTGTCAGTCTGCTTGGAGAGCAAACCTAGAGGCTGTGGCTAGGTTGACTGAAGAATTCTTCCAGCAACCTAGTGCTGTCTACATGGCCGGTTAGGTTGGCTTAACTGTGCCACTCAGAGTTTTAGGTTTTTCACATAGGCAGCTTATGTCGACCTCACTCTGTAAGCGCCTGCACTAAAATGTAGCTCCCACTGATGTAATTGCACACTACACCTATTTAATAACTGCACCTCCACGAGAGGCGTAGCGTTTATGTCGATGTAGTTAGGGTGACGCAAAGTCAGTGTAGACACTGCGTTACTTACTTCGACTGTTGCTGCCTTCAGAAGCTATCCCACAATGTCCCACACTGGCAGTTACAAGCGCTTCTGGTGAGAACGCGCACCACTGACACAAGGAGCGTAGTGTGGACATGTAAAACTGATTGACGTAACTTAGGTAGACTTAATTTTGTAGTGTAGACTTGCCCATAGTTAAGTCAACCTAATTTTCTATTATAGATCAGGGCTTAGTCCTACCCCCACTCCCCCGCTCAGGGCAGCCATGCAAAATATAGGGGAAACTGAGGCACACAAAGGATTCATAAAAATATTTCAGAAAATTCTCACATCATAACAACCATCCATGGCTCCCCATCCCTGGGCCCTGGCCATGGTACTGACTTTCCCCACAACAGGGCCCTGCATGACCAGTGTTCAGTTCCCTAGTGCCTCTCACAGAGCTAGCCAGGGCCCATCTGCGCTAGGCCTCCGTCCCTCCCCAGCCGGGGGCCAGGATGCTGTGCCAGCTTCCTGTCTTTCTGCTTCTGCTGCTGAGAAATATTTCTCTAGGCGTCTTGCAGGATCAGGGACCCTCCTGGGCAGTGCGTCCCCGAAGGACCATCCCTAGCTTAGCTCAGCTCTAAAGAGCCCCTAGGTCAAAGCAGGTGAGACCCTCCCAGGCCAGGGAGATGCTTCCCATGAAAGTGACTGGCAGCATCACAGCATGTCCCAGACTGCCCTCCCCACCCCAGGGACCCCATCATTCCCCCTCCCTGATTGAACCCCACAGAACCAATTGCTGTCCCATCCCTGTCCCACCCCATGGACCCTATCACTCTCCCTCCCTGATCCCAATCCACAGACCCCATCACTCCCCCTTTCCATCCCATCCCACAGACCCACTCCTTGATCCCAGCCCACCATCACTCCCCCTTCCTGATCCCTGCCTCTTCCACTCAGCTAGCTCCAATTTCTTCTGCCTCCCTGCTTCTCTGTCAGCCCCAGCAATGGGGTCCACATGCCTGCCTCACCTCCTCTCAGCTGCAGCAGCTCCCACGGGCTGTCCTGGGTGGCTGGGTTACCCACTCACTGGAGGTCAGGGTCTGACCCCAGGCTATTGACTCCCCCCGGCCAGACCTTGCTAGAGCCACTGCGCTGCGCCTGCCTCCTTGTTAAGTTTAGCTGCTTCCCTACCGGGGACCTGTTCCCTCCTGGCTCCGCTTTTGGGCCATTGATCCCAGCCTGAGCTGGGCTCCCGGCCTGCAGCACTGGGTGACGGCCAGACACATGGGCAGTGGAGAAATCAGTTGGGGGCCGGGAGAGGTGGTTGGCTTGGCTCTGAGAGGAGCCGACTGCCCCCGCTCCCAGGCAGGGCAAGGTGCTGCAGATGCTTCTTGAGGGACGTTTGCCCATAGGCCCTGCACCAGGAGCTCCCCTGAGATCCACTGAAACATGAAAGCTGCCCAGACGCCGTCAGCATGGCCCAAGGAGTTGGCAGACTGGGCACTCAGCCAGGGGTGTGCTGGGGGAACCAGACCATAGGGCACTGGGCCCCGGCCTGCGGAGGAAGCTGAAGGCACGTGCTAGTGATGGGGCCTTGGGAGCTTGGGGTTGCTGTGCAGTGAGCAGGGCTTACAAAGTGTCCTGTAGCCAGGGGCTTGGTCTGTGAGACGCGGGAATGGAAGAGGAGGCCAATGTCAAATGGCATCAGCACTGGGGAGATATGCACCCAGGCCTGCCCTTGGGGCCTCCCTGGCCAGGTCTCTCCTGATGTCTCCACTCTTCCACCCTGCCCCCCTGGCCCTTCCCCAGAGTTTGTCTGTGCCCCGGGTCTCTCTCTAGCTCTTCCCCCTCCGGTGCTGAGTAAAACAGCCAGGTGATGGCAATGCCCGGGGCTGGGGTTCCCCTGTGCTGCTCTTCCCTGGGTCATGGAGCTGTGGTGGGGAACTAAGAGCCCACTTGTGTGGTCCTGGGCCCCTGGGTAGACTGTGGTCCGAGTGGGGCCCCTGGGTAGATGGGCCCGTGGTGTCAGAGAGACTCAGTCCCATCAGCACGGGATCTGTAACCCACGGAGCTGGTTCTGCCAGCGTTCGGATGGCAATGCGCACGGGGCGGTCTCGACATTGTCAATGGGCTTGTCTCTCTGCTCAGCACCATTTAAACCTGCCACCACCTCTCCAGATGGCACTGCCCGGGGGTACTGCAGAATGGAGCAGGCTACCTTCTCCCAGGTGCCCTGCAGCCGCCTCCACCATTCTCAGCTGTCTAGCTGGATGCCCCTTGGTCAACTCATCCTCACATCTGCTCCCTCTCCAATCGCCTGCAGGCACCAGGTTCCTGAGCAGCCTCAGGGGCTGCGTTTGGCACGGCTCCAGGCCCTCTCCCAATGCGTGGCGTGTTGCGTTCACACTAAGTTTCCTTTCAAAGGCAGCTGCTGTGCAGTGAACTCAGGTCCCAGCTGCCCCCTGGGACATGGCTTTGCTCGGGGCCTGGGAGGCTCCTTCTGCCTGTTGCTCTTGTTGCACGGCTGCTGCGGGTATGTAGTGCGAGCTCCATGCCCCGAGCAAGGGCACGGCTGGCTCGGGCGACCCGCTGCTCAGCCTGCCTTGCACCTGCATGGAGGCAGGAGCAATTTGGAAGTGGGTGGCTGTGGGTGTCCCAGGAGCAATGGGCAGTTTATTGTGAGGGGCCAGTGTGTGTGTGTTTGGGGGGGCAGGGGGATGTCTGTGTGTGTGCAGAGTGGTGTTGTGAGCAGGCACCTTTCTCAACGTGTTCTACAAACACTCTGCTTCTTATGGGCCAGATTTTCAAATGAGCGCAGCACCCAGCAGCTCCCACTGTCATGGAGAATCCCACTCTGCTCACCTCCCACCCCAGAACAATGGAGAATCCCCGTGCCGGGGCCGCTCACCTCTCGTGAGCGCCTCCGGCAAGTGCATGCGAACCTGCTTTCTCTCTGCTTGCAGTGCCCCGTCGGGTCTTCAGGGGCTCAGCCCTCGGCTAAGCCACACATAGTCTATACGTCTGAGCCCACAAACAAACAAACCCCTTGCAGGGCAAAAGGTCCAACAGGTCCAGTCACAGTGCCCTGGATAATGTCTTTAGCCCTGTCTCCAGGCTCAGTTCTCAGCCCCTTCTGGGCTAGTTTCAGTCTGTCCCTGGTCTGGTATAGAGCAGTGCCCCAAGGGCCTTCTCCCTGGAGACTCTGCATCCTGTGCTTCCCTTGGGCCTTCTTGGGGCTCTGGCCACTCTGCGGGGGTGGGGGACCCAGAACCCAGGCCCACCCACTGCTCCAGATCCCAACCCAGGGACCCTATAAATAGCAGCCACATGCTACTTCCTGTAACAGTTGCTGCTGCTTTTCCCTGGGACAGTTCCCATACAGCCCCTTCTGCTTCACCTGTCCCTCAGGGCTGAAGCTCTCACTGGCGCTCCAGCAGCCAGCAAGGAGCAGCACCCCAGGGGCTTCACTGGTGCCAGCCAGCAACTGAACTGCTCATGCCTCCCCTGAAGCTCCTGATTGGGTGCTTCGCTGCAGCCTCTCTAGGCAGGCCTGGAGGACCCACCTTTATGGCTCCTTGTCTGGGTCAAGGTGTGGTAGGAGCGTGAGGCTTCCAGCAGGGGGCCTCAAAGGGCCTGGCACATCCCGTCATACTGCCTCCCCTCCCACAGAGAACAAGGGAGAGTCTCCCTCTCTTCCCCTGGCACAAAACAACGGAGAATTTCCCTCCCCTCCCCCCATAGAGAACAATAGAGAATCTCCCTCCCCTCCCCCCACAGAGAACAAGGGAGAGTCCCCCTTTCTTCCCTCCCTCACAGAGAACAAAGGAGAGTTCCCCTCTCCTCTGCCCCCCCCCAACAAGGGAGATTCCCCACCCCTCCCCCACAGACAACAATGGAGAATCCCCCTCCCCGCCATGGAGAATAATGGAGAATGCCCCCTCCCCTCTCCCACAGAGATCAATGGTGCTGCTCAGGCTGCTGAGCTCTTTTGAAAATCTGCTCGTCTGTGAGGTCCAGGCTCTGCCCCTCCCTGAGTCAGTAACAAGAAAATCCCCAAGCACCTCACAGTGTCATCTCATGCCCTTTCCAGGTGGGTTTCCCTGGCTGGAGCAGCTCAGAGAATGGGGGGAAAAGGGGTGCTTGAGGTGCTCTGTTCTCTGGAAGGAGCCTGTGATCAAATGGAATTTTCTGTAGTATTGTTATGACCTGACCCCCCTCAGTTTTGACTATGTTTTTCAAGGCTACCCAGTGTGGGGGGAAAAGCACTGTTTGCTCTCAGGGCAGGCTGGGAGACATAGGTATCAATATCACCTGCCTGTCTGAGCCTGAATAGCCCATTAAAAAGGGCTGGTGAGGCTGACTTCATGTCAGTGGAGAATCTGAGAAGACAATGGCAAACTCAGTCACCAGGATATTGACACCTATCCACAGGCAGGAGGATTTCCCCACTCTCAGCGGTAGGGTTACCAGACGTCCCGATAAAATCAGGACCGTCCCGTTTTTTCGGTGTTTGTCCTGTATCCCGACCGATCTCTGGTCAGGATGCAATTTGTCCCGATATTTCGCTCCGCCGGCAGCACTCGCCTTTTTTTTCCCCCCTCAACCGGCGCCCCCCTGCTGTCCCAATATTTTGTTCCTCTCATCTGGTCACCCTACTCAGCAGGGAGGCAGAGCAAAGACCCCAGCTGGAGAAGAAAGAATGGGGAAAGTGTGAGGTGGGGTGGGGGTAAGAATTGGCTGCTGGAAGGAGTCAGAGCTCTCACCTGGGAACTGACTGAGGAGGTCAGGCAGAGCCTGAATATGGGCTTCACTACAGTGTGTCTGGGCTCTGGGCTGACCAGAATGTCTTCCTGTCTCTGTGCTAACCTACGGCCTCCCGCTGCTGTGTTCCAGCTGACCGATAAACCTGGCTGTTTCATAGAAACTGGGTTTAGAATATCAGGGTTGGAAGGGACCTCAGGAGGTCATCTAGTCCAACCCCTGCTCAAAGCAGGACCAATCCCCAGACAGATTTTTGAACTCACAACCCTGGGTTTAGCAGGCCAATGTTCAAACCACTGAGCTATCCCAGCCCCCAAACAAGGGTGACACTCACATGTCCTGTTTTGGAAATGCTGTGTGAGGATCACTGCAAATACTGGCTGGGGTGCACCAATCCTTGCAAAGTGGACAAGTCTCTCCTAGGAATGCAGCTCAGTTGGACTTGCTGAGCAGAGCTGATGGCTTGAAGCAGGAGTGCTGGAGCCCAGAGGTTCAGTCTCAGGAGGTGTTGCGTTCGCATGGCCGACCCTGAAGGGAGAGTGTGACTCTGTAGAGGCCTGGCACGCTGAAGGAATTCCTCCAAGAGACTGTTCCAAAACTGGGGGTGTAGCACCCATCCTGGGGATCCATGTGACACACCCCAGCAGAGATTTCGGTGTTCTCAGGCACAGCCCTGTCTGCTCTGCCTGGACCAGCATCTCTCCTGCTGTGCACCTGGGTTACTGCTGGGAGGCAGGGGCTGCACAACCTGAAGGCTGGGGCCTGTCCAAAGCTGGAGAGCCAGTTGAGGGCAAAGGTGGGAGGCTTCCCCTGGCCATGGACTTGTGGGGCAGTGGCCAGAGTATGGCCTATGTGTGTCCATGGTTGCACACTGTGTCAGCAACAGCAGTCATGTGCACACCTGCCCCCGTGTCGTGCACGAGTATCTGTGGGAAGACATGTAACACTGACAGACCCCAGTCGTTGGTGGGCGGGATCAAACCTGGGATCTCTGGAGCTTAGTGAACGAGCCTCTACCGCATGAGCTAAAAGCCAACTGGCTCTTAGCTAAGGCTATAGAGCAAACTCATTAATCTCTTTCTCTCTCTTTAAGTCAGGGGTTCTCAAACTGGGGGTCAGGCCTCCTCAGGGGGTCGTGAGGATATTACATGGCGGGTCACGAGCTGTCAGCCTCCACCCCCAAACCCCGCTTTGCCTCCTGCATTTATAATGGTGTTAAATATATAAAAAAGTATTTTTAATTTATAAGGGGGGGTCGCACTCAGAGGCTTGCTGTGTGAAAGGTGTCACCAGTACAAAAGTTTGAGAACCACTGCTCGGTGCCACTAAATGGGACAGAGCATCACACCCAGGAGGTGTGTGCGTTACAGACACACATCAAGAGAAATCTTGGGTAATCTGATAGGCAGGGGAGGGGCTAACACCATCCCTTTACCACGGGTCTGTGGCTCTGACAATGCTCTGGACATCAGTGAGGGGGACCCCAGAGCCTCCTGAGCTGAGACTGCGCCTCTCCCGTGGGCACTAACATGTCCAAGATTGCTCTGGCTGCTGCCTGGTAATGTGTGTGGCATCCTACCCTAGTGTTGCCACCCATCTGGGTTTTACCTGGACAGTCCGGTTTTTGGCTTCTGTGTCCGGGTGCCATTTAGGCTTGCCAGATGTCTGGTTTTGAAAAGGGGACCTGGCAACCCTAAATGGCATCCAAACCAAAACTCTGGTTACCGCAGGGTAGCGGGGAGGCGCCGGGTTATTAACCCATGCCAGTCCCTGCTCAGCCAGGGCTACCTTCTAGCTGCAGGCAGGCTCCTTGAGAGATCCAGCAGGGGTCAGGGAGAGAGGAGCGAGCAACAGGGGCGTGGCCTTGGGGGAAGAGGTGGGACGGGGCCTTGGGGGGGAAGCAGTGGAGAAGGGGGCGGGGCCTGGGGGAGAGGCAGAGAAGGGGCAGGGCCTTGAGGGAAGAAGTGGAGCAAGGTGGGGCCTTGGGGGGAAGAGGTGAAGCAGGGGCAGGGCCTTAGAGATGAGGTGGGGCAGGGGGCGTGGCCTCAGGTGAAGAGAAGGAGCAGGGTTTAGGCCTTGGGGTAGCGGCAGGCAGGATACAGGGCCTGGCAATTAGAAAGGTGGCAACCCTATTCTGCCCACAGCTGGGGAAACTCCTCCTCACCAAGGGCTGAGGTCCACAGCTGTTTAAATCGCCATGCGTGGGCTGGCATAGTGGCGTGAGTATGTTCACAGCACTGAGTGTGAGCGACCAAGTGCCACCTAGGGCGGTTTCAGAGCAGAAAGTGTGTGGAATGGGGTGTCTCCAAAGGGAGGAACCCTTTGGAACAACTGCATGCATGGCCCACACCACAGCCCCTGCTGCCAGCTGGGCGGAGAATGATGAACAAAGACATCTTCTATCAAAAAAGGGAACCAACCCCCAGGCGAGCCCTGTGAGGACCTGCCAGTGTCCCACTTGCTGGAGTTTTGCAGCAGAGGTGTGATGTGAAATCCCAGACTCTGGGCCGTTCTTTTACTTGCTCTTCCCCGTTAGCCTTGCTGCGCCTTTCGGTAATGGATTCCCCACCGATTCCTCTCCTCTGCTGCCCTCGGTTGCTGTCCCCTTTTGCCCACCCTTCCCTCCAGCACCAGTCTCGGAATCTCTCCTCCCTAGCTGGGCTGAGCCACTGCTCCATGTGCTGAGTGTGAGCTGCATGACTCCGCTCAGTGCATCTCAGCTCCCTCTCCGCATGGGGCCTGGTGCTGCCTCATGAGTGGGGGGGGCCTGGCAATGGGCAATAGACCTCTGTGCAGGTAGTGATAGGCGCACATCAGCCCGCAAGTCCTCTGAGCCTCCCTTTGGAGCGCCCAGCCATGGTTCCACTGGCCACTCACAGAGCTCTCAGTTCCTCCGCTCCCAAAGGACCAGCACGCACCAGCTCCCCAGGCTCAGGTCAGGATCACCGGTCCACGTAGCACACAGCTCTGACCTATGTTCGTAGTGAACACAAAGAGAACAAGGAACAGAGATCTAGATAATAGGGAGATATTGGAAACAGATGGTTACAGACAAAGCAAACTCATGGCATGCTTTCTAGAGCCTTAGCTTACCTCACAAGGCATTCCCCTCTCTGCTGCAGGCTAGCTTATCCCAAGGCCTGGCCCCAGCTGGATAGCTGAGATCCCTCTTTCGTAAGATCAAGCCACTTGCAGCCTGTCTCCACAGGCTGAAGGGATGCCAGGGTGTCTCTCTGCACCCCCAGATAGACTAGACCTTCAATCTTCACAATGGTATTTCCCTGCTCCCCCGCCATCCCTCATGCTCTCACCCAGCGAGAGTGTCCACCCACTCCTCAGCCCCCATGGCCTCGGCATACTCTTAACCCTGGCACGGCCTCCACACTCCAACCTGCCCACTGCCCCTGCAGAGCAGCTGGGGCAGGAGTAACGTACATCCATTACATGCAGATGGTGGCTGGGGTGGGGGGGTATGGCTGGCTGGGGTACTGGCTGGGGTGGGGAGCTGGGGAAATATGTGTTTAGGAGCCAGAAGGTAGGATCCTTGGGGAAGGGCTGGGCAGTGACTGGGGAAGGTCAGGAAAGGGCTGTGGTAGGGGTGGGTTTCTCAGATGGTGGGAGGGAGACATCCCTGAGGGCCTGGTATTGGGGAGCCTGGGCAAGGCTCTGCCCAGTCCAGGTTGAGGTCCTGACCCAGAGATGCCTCCCTTAAAACCTGGGTATGGGATCACAAATGGCTCCCCCACCACACAACTGGGGGAGGGAGAGGAGTTCCACTTGCCCCTGGAGAAAGGGCACAGCAGGCCCCAGGGAGTGAGTCACCTCTGCCCATGTGAGGTCTGGGGGGGGAGCACTGCGGGCACAGAGGGCCCAGAGTCAGGGCCCTGGCCACCCACAGCAGGGCACTAAAAGGTCAGCCCCACCTCCCCTACTCTCCAGCCTTGCACATGCCCAGGCCCAGGCCCAAGAGTTGCGGGAGCAGCATATGAGTTGGGATGGGCCTTGCCCGCTGCCTGGCCCTTGCAGAGGTCAGCCTCCACTCCTGGGCCCTGACTCCTCTCCAGGGGTGATGGCACGGCAGGGGGAGGGGCTCCATGTGGGTGGTGAGTTCAAGGCCAGGGCAGAGTCTGACGCCATCTGCATCTCCAGGGCGTGACATGCTGCAGGAGCCAGGTTCGCACAGTTGCCTATGGCAGTGGTCTCCAAAGTGGGGTGCGTAAGACGATCCATTGGGGGGGTGCGGCAGGAGGAGCGCTGCCGGAGGGGAAAAAAAAAAAAAGGGCAGCCGGAGGAGGGAGCGGAGCGAGCGAGCGGGGAAGCTGCCCCCCCCACCGGGCAGGCAGGCCACCCGGAAAGCAGGGACTTTAGGGGCTGCAGGGCCCTGGGCTAAGGGCGCCCCAGAAAGAAGCGGCGCTTTCCCCTTCAAAGCTGGCTGGAGAGAAGCGGCGCTTTGAAGGGGAAAGCGCCGCTTCTTTTCGGCCACTGGCTGTGCGGCTGCCCATGCTCCTCCATGGGCCGGAGGACTCAGGGCCGCATTCCGAAAGGGGCTTTAGAGCTGCAGGCCAGCCCCGGAGCCCCCTTAGCCCAGGGCCCTGCAGCCCCTAAAGCCCCTGCCGGGGGCGGGGGGGAGGCTGCTCCCAGAATCGTGGCTCCCAGAATCACGGCCATGGGGGTGGTGCTGCGCTGCGCTGCGCAGAGCCACCTGCACACCCCCTTCACCAAACAGGAACTGCCCCAGATAAGTGTTCTGCACCTCCTGCCTGCCCCAGCCCTGAGCCTCCTCCCACACCCCCATCCTGAGCCCCCTCCTACACCCTAACTCCCTCCCAGACCCCGCACCCCATCCTGAGCGCCCTCCAGCACCCTAACTCCCTCCCAGACCCCGCACCCTAACTCCCTCCCAGACCCCGCACCCCCCCCGAACGCCCTCCCGCACCTAACCCTAATCCAGACCTTCGAATAGCTGTATCACAAAGTGTTAAACCAAGATTTTCAGAAATAATGAAGCATATTCAATCACATTGCTCTCACTAAAAATATTATTATTAATAATATTTTTTTTGTGAGAGCAAAAAGGTTTTTTGTACCGTTAAATAAAATAAAATAAAATAAAAAAATATTTTAAAAATATTGTTTTTCATCTTTCTCATCCTTTTTTAATTTCTATTTTTTGTGTATGTTTTATAATGTACATAATATATTAGTACAGTATATGAATATAATTTATACATAAATAAATATACATATATTGGGGGTGCGTGCTCAAAATTTTTTTACTGATAGGGGTGCGCGATCAAAAAAGTTTGGAGACCACTGGCCTATGGTCTCCATGACACCCAGTGATGAGGAAGGCACTAAATGCTCTGGCTACCTGAGCAGCGCCAGGCAGAGTGGTACAGGCTGGCATTAGAAGCCAGCCCTGCACAGATGCAGGCCAGCATGGAACCCATGGCTTGGATGTGCCTGAAGGGGTGGGGAGGCAGCCCAGTGGGTGCTCTCAGCCTGAGCAAGCCTGGGGGGTGCAGCTCAGTGAGTGCTCTCAGTGTGCCCGGGGGGCGGGGGGGAGCGCAGTGGATGCTGTCAGCCTGAGTGAGCCTGGGGGGGCGTGCAGCCCAGTGAGTGCTCTCAGCGTGCCAGGAGGGGGGAGGGGACGGGACTGCAGCCCAGTGGGCGCTCTCAGCCTGGGCATGCATGGGGATGTGTAGCTCAGTTGAGGCTCTCAGCCTGAGCGTGTGCGGAGCGAGGTGCAGTCTGGGTGCTGTCAATCAATCCATAACTCCCAGCATCTCTGTGATTCCCCTTGCAGGGCACAGAGAACACTTGGTGCTGGGCAAGGCTGTCAGCTCCACTTGGGGGTTGGGCTGAGAATGGATCCTGTTCTTTGGGGTTTAGTGGGAACCATCTCCTTTCTCTCTGTCCAATCCCTGCCCAGCTAGAGCCCAAGTGTGAGCTCAGGCACATGGGGTGCCCATGGGGGAGGGGGGTTGAGAGGTTCTAAGCAGGCAGTCAGGGTCTGCATCAGGGCAGGAGCCTGGGGATAGGTTCAAAATGAGGAGTGGGAAGGACCAGGAGGAAGAGGAGGAGGAATCCTTTCAGGGGGTTTCTAAGGCATGAGAGAAAAGTGAAAGGGCAGGAAAAGGAAGTGCTGCTCGGAGTCTGGCATGGGCTGGAAGTGAGTGTGTATAGCAAGGGGGCGCAGCAGGTCAGGATTAAGGGGCAAGAGCAGAGCTGTGGGGGGGAGGAGCACGGGGTGGGATAACAAGGGGAGATGCATTCTGAGAGTGAGGGGCACTGGCAGAGCTGTGGGGAGGGCTTAGGGCTGGGATAGCAGGGGGCTGTGGGTCAGAATTGAGGGTATCAGCAGAGCTGGGGGTTGGGGGGAGCCCAGGGCTGGGATAATAGGGGGCTGTGTGTTGGGCCTGAGGGGTATCGGCAGAGCTGGGGGCGGAGGGAGCCCAGGGCTGGGATAGTAGGGAGCTCTATGTTGGGCCTGAGGGGTATCGGCAGAGCTGGGGGCAGAGGGAGCCCAGGGCTGGGATAGTAGGGAGCTGTGTGTTGGGCCTGAGGGGTATTGGCAGATTGGGGGGGGCAGGGCTGGCATAGTAGGGGGCTGTGTGTTGGGCGTGAGGGCTATCGGCTGAGCTGAGGGGGCAGAGTGCTATCTGCCCACAGTGCCTGCCATGATCCACCACTTGCTTTCCTGAGCAGCATTTTTTGCAACCAATGCCCAAGTCTCCAGCGTGAGGCTGCCTGGGCCCAGCTGTTTATTGTCTTAATTAGGAGAACTATTGAAAGCTGTCAGGCGTGGACGGCAAGGGAGACATCGCCCCAGACACACTCAACACAGAGCACTTGCTGCCTACTCAGCCAGATGCCCATGAGAGCTCTGGTTAACTGCAGTCAACAGGGGCTCTCACAGCACCAGGTCACAGCGCTGTGTGTGGATGGTGACTTGGGACCTGGGGCTGAGCCTGGGGGCTTGGCACCCTGGAGGGTCCCGATGGGCTGGGATTTATTGGACTGAAAAAGTTCTGAGTTTTCCAGCCCTCTGGCTCTGCTCCCCTCCCCCAGCCAGGACTGCAGGGTGTGAATGAGGCAGCAGGCCAGGCTCCCACAGCAACAGGAGGGGCTGGGGGCTATCACTGCCAATGATACAGCTCAACGAGGTCTCCCCTGCCTAGCCCCAGTGGGAGGCTTGGAGAGGTCTGGGGGGGGGGCAGGGACTATCCTTTGGCAG
Source organism: Terrapene triunguis (assembly GCF_002925995.2). Lineage (NCBI taxonomy): Eukaryota > Metazoa > Chordata > Testudines > Emydidae > Terrapene > Terrapene triunguis. Next base: position 1,243,553 of record NW_020664600.1, on the reverse strand, counting down.
GTCTCTGGGGGAGCCCTGGGGATGTGCCCCCAGGGCTCTGGCCCAGAAGCCGACATTGTGATTGCCCCCCAGTCTGAGGTGCGTCGACCCAGCCCGCCGTTCTTGTTCTCTCATACTAGACCCGTGGCTGATAAATTCCCTCATCTGTGGTTGGATTCTGGCCAAGGCCCAGCTCTGCCTCCCTGGCTGGGCCCTGGCTTGATCAGTGTTCCAGACAGGGCTGAGAGTCTGCCTCTGCCTCCGGCTTCCGATACACAAGCTGCCCCTCTGCCTCCATGGTGCGTGCTCCCCTTGTGCATGAGGCCCAGCCAGGGGGGGTGCCTGGGAAGGCTGGAGGTAGCACCCTCCCAGTCCCAGTTGTTTTGATGCTCTCGTCAAACCTCGGGCTGTCCTCAGCCAGGCTTAATGCCCATCCTGGGAGACTTGGGAGCAACCCAGGTCCTGTCCCAGGGGTTGCAGACCACAGTATTCTAGGAGGACTCGTGTGGGATCCTTTGTTTGACATGTGGTCACTGCTTGGCTGTGGGTTGAGCAGCTCCCTCTCTGCCTTGCTCCAGCTGGGTGAGGGAGCTGGTCATGACCCCTGGATAGATGTAGGGGGCCTAACACTTTCTTGGGACCTCTTCTTTGATTAGCTTCTAACCTCCATTGTTTGCAGTGGGCCTTTGAAATTCCTTGATTTCCAGGTCAGAAAGGACCATTGTGATCATCTAATCTGACCCCTGCATAACACAGGCCAGAGACCTGCCCCCAAATAATTCCTGGAGCAAATCTGTTAGAGAAACATCCCTTCTTGATTTAAAACTTACCCAGGAGAGAGAATCCACCACAATCCTTCGTATGTTGTTCCAACTGAGCTGTTAATTACTCTCATTCTAGAAAATTTACACCTTATTTCGAGTCTCAATTTGTCTAGTTTCAACATCCAACCGTTGGGTTGTGTTTTACCTTTCTCTGCTAGACTGAAGAGCCCATTATCAAATGTTTGTTCCTCATGTAGGTACTTACAGACTGTGATCAAGTCACCCCTTCACCTTCTCTTTGTTAAGCTAAATAGACTGAGCTCCTGGAGTCTGTCACTATAAGGTATGTCTTCTTATCCTTAAATTGTTCTTGTGGCTCTTTTCTGAACCGTCTCCAATTTATCAACATCCTAATTGAATTGTGGGCACCAGAACTGGACACAGGATTCCAGCAGCAGTCACACAAGCGCCAAATACAGAGGTAAAATAACCTCTCTACTCCTACTCGAGAGTCTACCTGTTTATGCATCCCAGGATCTCATTAATTTCATTTGGCCACAGCATCGCAGTGGGAGCTCATGTTCAGCTGATTATCCACTGTGACCCCCAAATCTTTTTTAGAGTCACTGCTTCCTAGGAGAGAGCCCCCCCCCCCCATGTAAGTATGGCCTTCATTCGTTGTTCCTAGATGTATACTTTTACATCTGGATGCATTAAAGTGCATATTGTTTGCTTGTGCACAGCTTAACAAGTGATCCGGATTGCTGGGTCAGTGACCTGTCCTTTTCATTATTTACCACTCCCCAATTTTTTTGTCATCTGCAAGCTTTATCAGTGATGATTTTATGTTTGCTATCAATGACCTGGAAGAAATGTTAAAATAGCATAGGGCCAAGAACTGATCCCTGCGGGACCTCGCTAGAAGCTCACCCACTCAATGATGGGTCACTGTTTAAAATTACATTTGGAGACGTATCACTTAGCCAGCTTTTAATCCATTTCATGTGGGCAGTGTTAACTTTCTATTGTTCTCATTTTTTTAATCAAAGTGTTGTGTGGTACCAAGGCAAACACCTTCAAGAAGTCTAAGTCTATTATATCAACACTATTACCTTTATCAACCAAATTTGTAATCTCATCAAAAATAGTTATCAAGTTATCTGTTTTCCAGAAACCCATTATGGAGCCATTGTTCCATAAAATTGGACATATCAGAGTCCTCAGACTAGGGAAGTGCCTTTTCTTGCTCTCTGTATGTGTGTATATATATCTCCTCGATATGTTTCACTCAATATGCATCCGAAGAAGTGGGTTGTAGCCCACGAAAGCTTATGCTCTAATAAATTTGTTAGTCTCTAAGGTGCCACAAGTACTCCTGTTCTTTTCTTTCTGAGATGCAATTCTGTTCCGGTTTTACTGTTTAAAAATACCATTTACCTTCTGTTTCTTTTAAAGTGGTAGCTGTGTTAGTCTGTATGCCCAAATACATTTGTTAGTCTCTAAGGTGCCACAAGGACTCCTTGTTGTTTCTTCTGTTTCTTGCATCCCTCAAGGACATGCTGGCAATTGCCAAACTAAGCATGGAACATGAGCATTCTAAGGAGCATTCAAAGCAGCAGCTGCAACACACACTATGCTGGGAATGCCTGTTTGCTGTTGGAGTGACTACAGAATGGGGGAGAACCAGGCTGGGCCTGCTCCAACCTCTCTCTAGACCTGCACATGGCCTAGGGAGAGGGGTGGGCTTCAGAGTCTGAGCTACAACTTCAAAGTGCTGTCTTTAGAGCACTAGCATGCGCCCCACTACTCCAAGTCTGTTGACCCTCCACAAGTCTCTTGAGGCTCACTCCCAAATGCTGTGTAGGCATACCCCACACGGCAGCAGTTGGTTTAAGCCCCGCCGCTGATACACGATGGTGGGGTTGTTGCAGGAAGGTTGTTGTGGGAGGCGTATAGCATGATGGGGGAGGTTGTTGCAGAACTTGGGGGGCTGTTGCAGTTGCACATGATAGAGTTTTTCTCCCTTCTTTCCTTTTAAATATACTTAGGAAATTCCATTTTGCAATAAAGGCCATTAACTGGTATAAAGTAGGTCACCAATCCAAGCACTCAGATGTTAGAAAACTACCCGATTTAGGGTTGTGTGTGCCCATTATTGCTGCCCATTGTATGTAGGCATCATGACCCAGCCAGATTACGCACTCTTTCCCACAGGCCCCTGCCTCCTCAGTGCACAGGATCAGCACAGCGGCAGCTGTGGATCTGTCGTTTCTTAACTCCTGAGTGTCTGACTTGCAGCTGAAGTGATATTCTTGTCACATAGATTTGTTGTGTGTAATTATAACATTACATTGCAGTAGCCCCTAGAGGCCTCAGGCAGGCTGGGGCCCCTTTGTGCTGGGCGCTGCATAAACATAGCGCACATGACAGTCTCACCTCATGGAGCTTACCATCGAAACTGCAAGCATACTAGGTGCTGGGACAGGAGGTGCAGGCGGGGAGGCTGTGTTAACACAGACTCGCTGCGTGTTCAGTTATTAGCCTATCTGCCACACTGATCACAGCTCAGCACCTGCCTGGGTGGGCTGGGGCTCCAGCTTCAGTGTCCATTTGCAGAGACTGAAGGGTTCCAGCTCTGCATTCCTCAGGGTTCTTTTGAGGCCTGGGGAACTTGGCATGAGCTGGCACCTGGCCTGCCAGTGTCACAGATACAACACACAATTACAAATACCAATAACCCGCCTGAGAACTAAACTAACTAACAATGTTCAGTGAGTCTGTGAGGTGCCCTGTGCTGCTGCCTAGACCTGGGGGCTCCCCTGGAACATCCGCACTGCTGCTGTCAGGAGACGGTAGGGTGACCAGACAGCAAGTGTGAAAAATCAGGACAGGGGGTGGGGGGTAATAGGAAATATAAAATTGGGACATCTGGTCACCCTAGGAGACAGCAAGGCCCCTTGCTCTCGCTGTGCCACATACTGGGTCTCCATTGTCTGACCCTGCTGTGATTGTTCCTGTCTAAGACCCTCTTAGGCAAATGGCCGACTGTGCACCCTTTGTGGGATTTGGAGGTGTTACCTTCTCCTCTGCAGTACATGTCCATCTGGGGTGACAGCCTCATAAAATCGCAGCATGCCCTTTTGTGACCCCACTGCTGTTTGCGGCCATTGTTCCTCATCATAGAGACAGCCTCATTTCCATGAAGTGGGAGGCAGCTCCTGGGACGCCAAATCATACTGAGGTTTTGTTTGGCCTTCTCTGTCTCTATATATGTCTGCAAGTCCCCAGCGACTCTGACCTCAGTTTCTAACAGTGCAGGCATTCTGGTTTCAATTTGCTGTGGAACAGAATGTCAGCAGGTGATAACTCCAGGCTTCATTGGTGCCATTCTGTAATTTAACAGTGCTAAATGTGGATCAAAGTCTGACTCCGTCGCTTCTTTCAGTAGGTGCTTTATTATTTTGACACCATTTTCCACTAGCTCGTTGGATTGGGGATCATGGGGACTAGCTGTTACATGTCCAAACCCAAACTTCACTGCAAACTGCTTAAACTTATGCCCACTAAACTGCAGCCCATTGACATAGGTTACTGTGTAAGATATGCCATGACGAGTAAAACCAGATGCGATGTGCACAGCCACCTGATTAGTGGTAGCATCTTCTAGTACGGCTGTCTCATAATGTTTCCTGTCAACAAATCTCTGCCTATGTTGTTCCAGGGGAGCCCACCAGCATGGGCTCTTCCTCCTGACTTGTCCTTTATTTTCGATATATACAACAAGCCTTAACCATGTTCTTGATGTCGCTGTTCATTTGAGGCCAGTTTAAAATGTCTCTGGCCTTTCTCTTAGATTTTTCAATCTCTAAATTAGTGGTTCTGAACCAGGGGTACATGTACCCTTGGGGGTACTCAAAGGTCTCCCCGGGGGTACTCAGCTGATCTAGATAGTGGATCTGAACCTGGGGATTGCTGCCCCCGGGGGCGGGTGTCAAGGGATGGGTTTGGGAGGGGGGGCTGGAAGTGCAGGGCCGGCATTAGGGGGTAGTAAGCAGGACAATTGCTCAGGGTTTTCCGCCACAGGGGGCTCCGTGAAATTAAGTTACATGCTTCAGCCGCGCTGCCTGGGTTTGGGCTTCAGCCAAGGCTCTCAAGTGAAAAACAGGCTCATGTATCACACTGAAATATAAGTACAATATTCATATTCCAATCAATGTATTTTATAATTCTATGGTAAAAATGAGAAAGTCAGTAATTGTTCAGTAACAGCGGGCTGTGACCCTTTTGTGTTTTTATATCTGATTTTGTAAGCAAGTAATTGTTAAGTGAGGTGAAACTTGGGGCATGCAAGACAAATCAGACTCCTGAAAGAGTCACAGTAGTCTGGACAGGTTGAGAACCACTGCTCTAAATGACCTTCATCAGGGCCGGCTCCAGGGTTTTTGCCGCCCCAAGCGGCGGGGGAAAAAAAAAAAAAAAAGCCGCGATCGCAATCAGCGGCACTTCGGCGGCAGCTCCACCGCGCCACTTTCTTCTTCGGCGGCAGGTCCTTCACTCTGAGAGGGACCGAGGGACCCGCCGCCGAAGAGCTGGACGTGCCGCCCCTTCCCCTTGGCCGCCCCAAGCACCTGCTTGCTGCGCTGGTGCCTGGAGCTGGCCCTGACTTTCATGTATCCTTTGTAGTATATTTTTTCTGTAACACCTTAGGAATCACTATCATGCTGCCTTTAAGCAAAATCCCTTCTAGTATTGAGAGCTCCCCTGGAATTGCTAATAGGGGCTGGAATATGCTGTCCCAGCCACCTGGTGCTAATAGCCTTGATTCCTTTCTGTAACGTGTAATCCTGAGCAGTTGCTCTGGCAATCACAGTCCACATTTCGTCCAGGTTTTGTTTATCAGAATGACATACAAAATCTACCTCTGAACTTTGCTCCACTGCTCTTTTGTCAACTGCTCTAGAGAGTATGTCTGCAGCCACCCAATCTCTCCCAGGTTTTATCCAATTTGCAAATGATACATTTGTAACTTACAAATTCACCTCTGTATTCTTGGAGTGATCAGGCCCCTTCTGGAAATGGCAATGAGTGGTTTATGGTCAGTTTCAGCTAACACTGGCCTCTCCTAAATAAAGTCATGAAAACTTTTATACCCATGGACTAAGGGCAAAGCTGCCTCCTCTGTTTGAGTGGATTTGACACTCAGGTTTGGTTAGCGCCCGTGACACATAGGCCACTCCAGTTTTGCCCATGCTGTTGTGAGGATATGTTATTAGAATGGAAGGCCAACGAATTACAAAGTGTGCGTACCAAGGAATGCCGCTGTGTGGCCCATGATCATGGGGCATCAAAAGCTTTGGTGACGTGACAAGACGGCCAGCGATGGACATAAACTGACTATACAACCACACCACCTTAAGTACATCACCCGAGATCACTCTGGGTGGTGCTTGATTTGCAAGGAGACCATGTCATAAGAACATAAGAATGGCCATACTGGTTCAGGCCAATGGTCCATCTAGTCCAGTATCATCCTGTCATCTGACAGTGGCTGGTGCCAGATGCTTTAGAGGGAATGAACAGAACAGGGTAATTATTAAGTGATCCATCCCCTGTCATCCAGTCCCAGTTTCTGGCAATCCGAGGTTTAGGGATACCTGGGACAAGAGGTAACATCCCTGACCATCTTGGCTAATAGCCATAGATAGACCGGTTATGCTTTTGGCCTTCACAGCAAGCCCTGGTAACAAGTTCCAAAGGTTGACTGCATGTTGTGTGAAGAAGTACTTCCTTTTGTTTGTTTTCTGATGCCTATTAATTTCATTGGGTGACCTCCGGTTCGTGTGTTATGTGAAGGGGTAAATAACACTTCCTTATGCACTTCTTCCACACCATTCATGATTTTATAGACCTCTATCATATCCCCCCTTAGTCATCACTTTTCTAAGATGAACAGTCCCAGTCTTTTAAATCTCTCCTCATATGGAAGCTGTTCCATCCCCCTAATCATTTTTGTTGCCCTTCTCTGTACTTTTTCCATTTCTACTGTCTTTTTTGAGATGGGGTGACCAGAACTGCACGCAGTATTCCAGGTGTAGGCGTACCATGGATTTATATAGTGGCATTATAATTTTTACTGCCTTATCATCTATCCCTTTCCTAATGGTTCCTAACATTCTATTAGTTTTTTTGGCTGCTGCTGTAAATTGAGTGGATGTTTTCAGAGAATTATCCACAATGACTCCAAGATCCCTTTCTTGAGTGGCAACAGCTAATTTAGATCCCATATTTGTATGTATAGCTGGGATTATTTTTGCCATACAGTTATCAACACTGAATTTCATCTGCCATTTTGTTGCCCAGTCACCCAGTTTTGTGATATCCCTTTGTAACTTCTCACAGTCAGCTTTGGACTTAACTAGCTTCAGTAATTTTGTACCATCTGCAGATTTTGCCACCTCACTGTTTACCCCCTTTTCCAGATAATTTGTGAATAGCACAAACTGCAGTACTGATCCTTGTGAGATCCTACTATTTACCTCTTTCCCCTGTGAAAACTGACCATTTATTCCTACACTTTTCTTTCCTGCCTTTTAATCAGTTACTGATCCATGAAAGGACCTTCCCTCTTATCCCTTGATGGCTTACTTTGTTGTGGGACCTTCTCAGATGCTTTCTGGAAGTCCAAGTACACAATATCAGTGTTTCTCAATGACCGGTCCGTGGCCCAGTGCCGGTCCCTGAGATCTCCCTGACACAGTTTAGGAAGGCAGCAAGTCAGTCCTTGGCATCAAAAAAGTTGAAAAACACTGCAATATATCAACTGGATCACCCTTAGCCACATGCTTGTTGGTCCTCTGAAAGAATTCTAATAGATTGGTGAGGCATGATTTCCCATTACAAAAGCCATGTTGACTCTTCCCCAACACATCATATTCATCTATGTGTCAGATAATTCTGTTCTTTATTATAGTTTCAACCAATTTGTGTGGTACTGAAGTTAGGCTTAGTGGCCAATAATTGGCAGGATCACACCTGGAGCCTTTCTAAAAAATTGGTGCCACATTAGCTATCCTCCAGTCATTTGGTACAGAAGCAGATTTCAATTATAGGTTACATACCACAGTTAGTAATTCTGTAGTGTCATATTTGAGTTCCTTCAGAACTCTTGGGTGATATCATTTGGGCCTAGTGACTGATTACTGTTTAATGGGTCAATTTGTTCCAAAACCTCCTCTATTGACACCTCAATCTGGGACAGTTCCTCAGATTTGGCACCTAAAAAGAATGCCTTGGGGTGGTGATCTCCTCCACATCCTCTGCACTGAAGACTGATGCCAAGGATTCATTTAGCTTCTGTGCAATGGCCTGGTCTTCCTTGAGTGCTCCTTTAGCATCTCGATCATCCAGTGTCCCCACTGGCTGTTTAGCAGGCTTCCTGCTTCTGATGGACTGAAAACATTTTTTGCTGTTAGTTTTTGTGTCTTTTCCTAGTTGTACTTCAATTTCTTTCTTGGCCTGTAATTATACTTTTCCACTTGCCTTGCCAGAGTTTACTCTCCTTTCTATTTTCCTCTCTAGGATATGACTTCCAGTTTTTAAATGATGCCTTTTTGCCTCTAACTGCCTCTTTTACTCCTCTGTTTAGCTTTGGTGGCATTTTTTGTGTCCCCTTTACTTTATTTTTAAATCATATTTGGTTTGAACCTCTACTATGGTGTTTTTAAAAAGTTTCCATGCAGCTCCCAGGCATTTCACTCTTGTGACTGTTCCTTTTAATTTTTGTTTAACTAGCTTCTTCATGATTGTGTATTTCCCCTTTTTGAAGTTAAATGCTACTGTGATGCATTTTTTGGTATCCCCCCCTGTGATGGGGTTCGACTCACCACTGCTGGCGCTTCCCGCTGGATGCTCTGGGAATTAGCTCAGTCCAGTCATGGAGCACCTTCTGCGTGTGGTGTCTTGCCCTTCGTCTGCTCCGCTGCATTGGGGACCCGGGTTGCTCCTTGCTCGGCGGCGTCCTCTTCAGGACACTGCCTGCTGGCAGTGCCCACTGCTCCGGTCTCAGCCCCTTCCGGGGGTCTGGTGTTATCAGCAGTCCTCCGTCTGCACCTGTTCTAGTGGCCGGCTGCAGCCTCAAAGTCTAGCCCCTTTGTCACAGGGGCCAGCCACAGCCTGTATCCGGCCACACTCCTCCTCAGCCAGGTGTAGTACAAGGGGGAAGGGGGGGGACCCAGGCCCACCCGCTACTCTGGGTCCCAACCCAGGGACCCTCTAGCAGCAGCCTCCCTGCCCTCCTTCTCTCCCCTTGTCAGACTATTGTCCCTGGGCCGCTTCCCCTTCGGCCCTGTGCACCTGCTCGGCTCTTTGTAACAAGGCCTCCAGCCTGGGGTTTTCCTTGGCCAGAGCTCCCCAGCTCCTTCTGCCCTTCCCCAGCAAGGTCTGTCCCCCTTGTACTACACCTGGCTGAGGGGACCTTCCTCATGATGTGAATTGTGGGTGGTTGGGCTCTTTCCCCTCTATCCTTTAGTCTGTTGAGAGCTTCCTTATTCCCTGGAAGATGTCCTCAAACTCTTCCTCTTCATCAGCTGTAAAACAGGGACCCAAAGACCCTGGGGCTGCACAACACATCCCTAGCCTGGGCTTTCCACATGGCCCTTCTTGTCCCCTGGCCACACACATCACCCCCAGCCCACCCTGCCCAATCAGCCCCATCCCCTCGCCAGGGTCATCCCAGAGTGGCCGGCCGGGTCAAACCATTTTGAGACACTCCCTAGCTTGCACGTGCACATCCACATACACTGATACACACACGCACTGACACACACTTGCAACGACACCGGCTGTTGCCCCTTTTTGACCTGAGCGGCTAGTCAAAGTTTGGGGTCGTGGGGATGGTGGGAGTAGAAATTGGTGATAGCTATTTCTGTGATGCCGTTTTGTTTATTTCAAAGAACGTAAAAAATCCTGTACTCTGAACACAAAGAATTGAAAAGCAGGGAGGAGCTTCAAGCCTCTTTAGCCAACAGACCCCAAAGTTCTCCCTCTAGCTTCTTCCAGGGTCACACTGGGTATGTCTGCACCACAGTTAGACACCCTTGGCTGGCCCCTGCCAGCTGACTGGGGCTTGTGAGGCTCAGGCTAAGGGCCTGTTTAACTGTGGCCTGGGGGATCTGGCTTGGGCTGCAGCCTGAACTCTGGGCCCCTCCCATCTTGCAGGGTCTTAGAGCCCAGGCTCCAGCCAGAGCCTGGAAGTCTACACTGCAATTAAACAGCCCCTTAGCCCAAGCGCTGTGAGCCCAAGTCAGCTGGCACAGGCCAGCCGCAGGTTTTAATTGCAGTGGAGAGATACCCACTGTGTTCACTGGCTACTGCTTGGCTTCCTTGCTTTTTGCCTCAGCCCCTCTCTGTCTATTCTCAGTTTCTGTGTGTTCTGCCTTCACACAGCACACGCACACACAAACACACACACACACACACACACTCACTACTCAGCAAAACCCCTGGCCTCTGCCCACTCAGTCCAAACTCCTGTCTGTCCCCTTTTATCTTAGGGCTGGGGATTCTGACTAACTCATCCTGACAGTTAGTTAATTGAAGGGTTCATTCACACCCGTCTCAAAGGGGTTTAACTCAATCCATAACAAGTTTTCACCCAGCCCATAACAGACACTCTGATACACACACACAAACACACACTGATACACAAACACACGCACACACACACTCGGATTCACACACAAACTGCAAAACACTGATACGTGCATAAACACTTACTTACATATGTGCAGACATACACACGTTACATGTACACACACATGCGCGCGCACACCCACACCCCTTACACTCACACATGTTAAATGCTTCCACATAGACCAGGGGTGGGGCAAACTACAGCCCCGGCTGAGTCCGGCCGATCAGACCTTTTAATCCAGCCCCCGAGCTCCAGCCGGGGAGTGGGGTCGGGGGCTTGCCCCACTCCAAGTGTGCTGTGGCTCCGCATGGCTCCTGGAAGCAGCGGCATGGCCCCCTCCAGCTCCTACTCGTAGGGGCAGCCAGGGGGCTTTGCACGCTGCCCCATCCCAAGCGCCGGTTCTGCAGCTCCCATTGGCCAGAGTACTCACCCCCCAACACCCCAACCCCCTGCCCCAGCCTGGAGCTCCTTCCCACACTCCCCAACCCCTTGCCCCAACCCAGAGCTCCCTCCCACACCCTGAACCCCTTGTTTCTGGCCCCACTGTGGAACTCACAACCCCAGCCCAGAGCCCGTACCCCCTCCCACACCCCAACCTTGCCCAGAGCCCCCTCCCATACTCTGAACCCCTCTGTTCCACCTCCAGCCCTCAGCCCCCTTGTGCATCCCAAAGCCCTCATCCCTGGCCCAACCCCAGATCCTGCACCTCCAGCCAGAATCCTCATCCCCTCCCGCATCCCAACCCCCTGCCACAGACCCGAGCCCCCTCCCGCACACTGAACCCCTCATTTCTGGCCCCACCCCAGAGCCCGCACCCCTAGCCGGAGCCCTCACTTCCTCCCGCACCCCAACCCCCAATTTTGTGAGCATTCATGGCCCGCCATACAATTTCCATATGATGTGGCCCTCAGACCCAAAAGTTTGCCTACTCCTGACATAGACCCACCCCTCTAACAGCCCCACGTGACGGAGGGGACAGCTGGCACTCCCCGTGAGTCTTGCAGCCCGCACTCAGGGTAGCAGGGCGCTATGTGCCCGACCCCCTGCCCAGCATGGATTTCCTCTGAGGGACTGGTCTGGCCTCTCCTGCTGCACGTGCCGCGTGGGGACCCGCTGCGTGGTCAGCACAAGCCTGGAGTCTGCTCCAGCCTGCTGCTGAGCTGGCCGCTGGCTCTGCTCCCTGCAGCAGCCTCCAGAATCTCTGGGCATGCTGGAGCCAGCTGGGCTCTGGGCAAGGGCGGGCAGGGGAGCCAGGCAACCCAGGCACCCTGAGAGGGCAGGGGAGCCATAGGCCTGGAGCAGGAAGTTCCTCCCTAGATATTCAGCCCAACACCTGCATCCTGTCCCCCATCTGGGACTGAAGGGGAGAGAGAACATGGGAGGGAGAGCCTCTGGGGTCCCCCATTCCCTTCCCTTTACTTTGGGCTGACATGCCCTTCCCCACCCCACAGAAGGGGCCATCCACCCTGATGCTCCAGGGTAGCCAGAAACTTCCCCAGGACTCAGCCTCCCCAACCCCCATAAGCCAGCCCTCCCCCACTCTGTGAGGCGCCCCTCCCCCACTTCCTCCATGCCATGCCATGCCCACCTCTTGAGTTGATTATTATTTATCATTATTCTGCTCATTGCATCCATCTGTCCCTCTTGGAGTAGGGGACAAGTCCTGCTGGTCCAGCCTCTGCCCGATGGGCGGGGGATTTGCACTGCGCCAGGCTGTTCCTGATGGGCAGGGGATTCGCACTGCGCCAGGCTGTTCCTGATGGGTGGGGGATTCGCACTGCGTCTGGCTGTCCCTGAAGGGTGGGGAATTCGCACTGCGCCCGGCTGTCCCTGAAGGGTGGGGAATTCGCACTGTGCCGGCCTGTCCTTGATTGCCAGGGGATTCCCACTGCACCAGGCTGTCCCCGATGGGCGAGGTATTCACACCACCGGGCTGTCCCTGATGTGCATGGAATTTGCACTGTGCCAGGCTGTCCCTGGTGGGCGAGGTATTCACACTGTGCTAGGCTGTCCCTGATGGGCAGGGGATTTGCGCTGTGCCAGGCTGTCCC
>NW_020664600.1:1223240-1231058 GCF_002925995.2 Terrapene triunguis | reverse complement strand
TGGGCTCGTGGGTTACAGTCCCAACTGCCCTTGGCGGTTCTGACATACATGGTGGGTGCAGGGGGCTCAGGCGCAGATCCTGGTCAGACTGCATCATAGGCAGAAGGCCACACCAGTCCCTATGGAAAGAGCAGTGCCAGGTGCTGCCTGGAATCAGGATCTGCTCCATATGGGTGATGCCAGCGAGCCCAGGGTGAATGACCGGCCTAGTGCTGACTCTGCACCCAGCTCACATGGCCAGTGTGTTGTCCTGCTGTGGGCATGGGCCCTTGCAGAGACCCAGCAGCTGCTATCTAGGGGTGGGGGGGAGGGGTGAGTTGGGCACAACAGGAGAAAGGCCTCTTTGTACAGCCAGTGGGAGTGGAGCCGCCTACAGCCAGTGCTGTGTGCTGGGGCTACTGGCCAAGGGCTTTTGGCTCCGGACAGGCAAAGGAGCAGAGGCGGGATGAAAACTCGGGGCCATGACCCCAGGGAGTGGGGTGGCTGGAATGTGCCTCCCAAGGCCCAGGCACAGACATGCAGCAAGGTCAGCCAGCGGCAGGGGTCATGCTTCCATCTGGCCAAAGACGGTCTTTCACCTTCATCCCAGCGCACACAGGGCAGGAGCCCGGGTTGCTGGGAGAGGGATGGTGCCCAGCGCAGGGCGGGCCCTGGAGCAGGGGGCTCAGCCCAAGCTGACGTCTCCCCGTTTGCCCCCAGAGAGCCAGCCCACAACATCCGATGAGACGGTGGTGGCAGGTGGCACCGTGGTGCTGAAGTGCAAGGTGGAGGATCCCGACGACTCCTCACTGCAGTGGTCCAACCCAGCCCAGCAGACGCTGTACTTTGGGGAGAAACGAGGTACTGTCAGCAGCCCCAGCTGGGCCTGGAAAGGCCCCGCTCGCCGCTCCTTGGGCCTCAGGCTAGACTGGCTGTGAGGGGAACAGGCTGCAGAGAGCATTCCTCAGCCTTTCCCCCTGCATGAGGGGTGGGGTGAGAGGGAATGGTGCCCCAAGGGAGGGGGGGGCAGCGGAAAGGGGAAGCAGTACTTCAGGGAAGGAAAGGGGGCGGAGGGAAAGTAGTGACCTGTGGAGGGGGGCATGGATGAGGTGCAGTAGTACCCTGCGAGGATGAGGGGAAGCAGTGCCCCATGGGGATGGGACGAAGGGAAGCAGTGCCCTGGGGGGGGAAGGGAAACAGTGCCCCACAGGGGGAGGGAAAGCAGTGCCCCATGTCGGGAGTGGAAACATTCCCCCGTGGGGATGGGGGGAGGGGAAGCAGTGCCCCATGGGGACGGGATGAATGGAAGCAGTGCCCCATGGTGGGAGGGGAAGCAGTGCCCTTCAGGCAGGAGGATGTGCTGCTGGGTTGAAATGTGACCTGGCGGCTCCTGCTGGCTCTCGGCCCCGGCAGTCGTACCCGCCCCTGCTGGTCAGCTGGCCGGCCAGCATCGCTAACCCCTCTCGCTCTGGCTCCAGCGCTCCGGGATAACAGGATCCAGCTCGTGAAGTCCACACCCAACGAGCTGGCCATCAGCATCAGCAACGTGGTGCTGGCAGATGAGGGCGAGTACACCTGCTCTATCTTCACCATGCCTGTGCGGACGGCCAAGGCCCTCGTCACCGTGCTGGGTGAGGGCTTGTGACTCCCTTCCCCTGGGGAACCCTCTCAGTGCCCTGGGTGACAGAGCCTGCTCGCGCACGGGGCCCAGTGAGTGTGATCCTGGCCTGGCAGCAGCCCGCCCGCTCCCCTCCCCCACCCTGCCAGCTCCTGAGCTGGGCTCCCTGCTGTCGCTGAGGGGTGGGTCCCCGGCCCCCAGATGCCTGGCCACAGCCCTTGGGGATGCTCCTGGGCTCCCCTCCAAGCTACAGGGCCTGGATTCTTCTCACAGCCCCAGTCTGAGCACATCCAGCCACTCCCACTCCGCAGCCAGTGGCAGAGCCCCCAGCCAGGGCTCCGTGTCTGGGCATGTCCATGTGTCTGCATGTGCCCATGTGTATGCGTGTCTGTGTGTGTCTGTGTATCTGGGTGTGTCTCTGCATATCCATGTGTCTGGGTATATCCGTGTGTCTGAGTGTGTGTCTGCAGATGGGAGAATAACATGAGGGGCAAAGGAGTCCAGGAGAGCTGGCTGTATTTTAAAGAATCCTTATTGAGGTTGCAGGAACAAACCAGCCCGATGTGTAGAAAGAATAGTAAATATGGCAGGCAACCAGCTTAGCTTAACAGTGAAATCCTTGCTGATCTTAAACGCAAAAAAGAAGCTTACAAGAAGGGGAAGATTAGACAAATGACCAGGGAGGAGTATAAAAATATTGCTCAGGCATGCAGGAGTGAAATCAGGAAGGCCAAATCACACTTGGAGTTGCAGCTAGCAAGAGATGTTAAGAGTAACAAGAAGGGTTTCTTCAGCTATGTTAGAAGCAAGAAGAAAGTCAAGGAAAGTGTGGGCCCCTTACTGAATGAGGGAGGCAACCTAGTGACAGGATGTGGAAAAAGCTAATGTACTCAATGCTTTTTTTGCCTCTGTCTTCACAAACAAGGTCAGCTCCCAGACTGCTGCACTGGGCAGCACAGTATGTGGAGGAAGTGACCAGCCCTCTTTGGAGAAAGAAGTGGTTCGGGACTATTTAGAAAAACTGGACAAGCACAAGTCCACAGGGCCGGATGTGCTGCATCCGAGGGTGCTAAAGGAGTTGGCGGATGTGATTGTAGAGCCATTGGCCATTATCTTTGAAAACTCATGGCGATCGGGAGAGGTCCCGGATGACTGGAAAAAGGCTAATGTAGTGCCCATCTTTCAAAAAAGGAAGGAGGAGGATCCGGGGAACTACAGGCCAGTCAGCCTCACCTCAGTCCCTGGAAAAATCATGGAGCCAGGTCCTCAAGGAATCAATTCCGAAGCACTTAGAGGAGAAGAAAGTGATCAGGAACAGTCAGCATGGATTCACTAAGGGCAAGTCATGCCTGACTAACCTAATTGCCTTCTATGAGGAGATAACTGGCTCTGTGGATGAGGGGAAAGCAGTGGATGTGTTATTCCTTGACTTTAGCAAAGCTTTTGATACGGTCTCCCACAGTATTCTTGCCGGCAAGTTAAAGAAGTATGGGCTGGATGAATGGACTATAATGTGGATAGAAAGCTGGCTAGATCGTCAGGCTCAGTGGGTAGTGATCAATGGCTCCATGTCTAGTTGGCAGCCGGTTTCAAGTGGCGTGCCCCAAGGGTCGGTTCTGGGGCCGGTTTTGTTCAATATCTTCATTAATGATCTGGAGGATGGCGTGGACTGCACTCTCAGCAAGTTTGCAGATGACACTAAACTGGGAAGAGTGGTAGATACGCTGGAAGGTAGGAATAGGATACAGAGGGACCTAGACAAATTAGAGGATTGGGCCAAAAGAAACCTGATGAGGTTCAACAAGGACAAGTGCAGAGTCCTGCACTTAGGACGGAAGAATCCCATTCACTGTTACAGACTAGGGACCAAGTGACTAGGCAGCAGTTCTGCAGAAAAGGACCTGGGGTTACAGTGGACGAGAAGCAGGATATGAGTCAACAGTGTGCCCTTGTTGCCAAGAAGGCTAACGGCATTTTGGGCTGTATAAGTAGGGGCATTGCCAGCAGATCGAGGGATGTGATCGTTCCCCTCTATTCGACATTGGTGAGATCATCTGGAGTACTGTGTTCAGTTTTGGGCCCCACACTACAAGGAGGATGTGGAAAAATTGGAGAGAGTCCAGCGGAGGACAACAAAAATGATTAGGGGGCTGGAGCACATGATTTATGAGGAGAGGCTGCAGGAACTGGGATTGTTTAATCTGCAGAAGAGAAGAATGAGGGGGGATTTGATAGCTGCTTTCAACTACCTGAAAGGGGGTTCCAAAGAGGATGGATCTAGACTGTTCTCAGGGGTACTAGATGACAGAACAAGGAGTAATGATCTCAAGTTGCAATGGGGGAGGTTTGGGTTGGATATTAGGAAAAACTATTTCACTAGGAGGGTGGTAAAGCACTGGAATGGGTTACCTAGGGAGGTGGTGGAATCTCCTTCCTTAGGAGTTTTTAAGATCAGGCTTGACAAAGCCCTGGCTGGGATGATTTAGTTGGGATTGGTCTTGCTTTGAGCAGGGGGTTGGACTAGATGACCTCCTGAGGTCCCTTCCAACCCCCATATTCTATGATTCTAGGATATCCATGTGTCTGGGCGTGTCTGTGTGTCTGCATGTGTCCCTGTGTCTGTATGTGTCCGTGTGTGCACGTGTCTGTATGTGCCCCAGTGTTGTGTATACGTGTGCCTGTGTATCCGTGTGTCTTCTTGTGTGTCTGTGCCTGCCCTTTTCTCTGCGCCTGCCCTTGTCCTGCGCGTGCTCGGGAGCCATCAGGAGGGCAGTTCAGAAGGAGGGACGAGACGTTCTCTGTTTCTTGCCCCCTCCCCCAGGAATCCCCCAGAACCCTCAAATCTTTGGCTACGAGCTGCCCATCCGAGAGACAGAGACGGCCCAGCTGACGTGTAGATCCTCTGGCAGCAAGCCAGCTGCCCAGCTCCGCTGGAAGAAAGGCAACAAGGAGCTGCAGGGTAGGTGCTGGCTGCTAGGCTGCAGGGCACCAGGGCATACTGAGAGCCCAGCTCTGGTGAAGCAGGGTAAGGCCTGAACCTTGCAGCTTGGCCCGCAACGGAAGGGGAGAACCTGGCCCTGCTCAGTAAAAAGCTGAGGCTGCCCCAGCCCAGAGCCTTAGGCTGGGGCACTGCTGTCCCCGGGGCATAATCGGCCACTCCAGGCAGGTGGCACCTTAGCGAAGATCTTTCCCTGGGGCTGAGCCTGCAGAGAGGGAGCCGCCCCCCAGGGCCTGAGGTGGGCAAAGGGGTAAGCATCACCCATCTCTGAGACAGACAGAAAACAAAGAGTAAAACTCACGGTCCCTTTGCAGCATGGCCATGGGCAGCAGTGGGTGGCAGAGGGTCCTGCAGCATTGGGGTGCATTGTGAGTCTGCTAAGGGGGAGCAGGGAGGCGGCACAGAGCCCGGTTCGGTAATAATGAGGGCTGGGAAAGAGTGAGGAACCCTAGAGGGACCTGCCCCTGTGGGCCAGCGGCGACTCGGTGCCCAAGGCAACGTGTTGTGCCCTGGGGGGAAATGATCTGAGCTGAGCCCTAAGTCAGGGGCCAGCACTCAGTACACTGGAGATGCGGAGGCAGCTCTCGGGTGACCTGGCCATTGCTCAGACCAGCACTCAGTACACTGGAGATGCGGAGGCAGCTCTCGGGTGACCTGGCCATTGCTCAGACCCCACATGGGGGAATGTTGGGGCCCACCAGGGAGAGCAGGGCCAGTACAGTGGGGCTGTTTGAATCTGAGGACAAGGGTGGGAGGCAACTCAACGAGCTGCCCTGAGACACCAGGTCAGGCTCCAGCCATGCCTCCTCATACCACGACCAAGGGGATGCTCAGTGACACTGCAAAGGAAGACTGGTAACCACTATGCCCAGTACACTGCCTGTGCCATTCTCTGCCCTAAGGGGCCCCGGGGCCCCAGAGCCAGGATTCAGGACCAGTCAGACAGGCCAGGATAACTGGTGGAAGGACCATGCACCCTCCTGCAGGGCACCAGCTAACCACTAGCTGAGGTTCTCCCCTCACTAGCAGCACCTGTCCCTTGCTCTGAAGCAGCCGGTGAGGTGCAGATGGGGCCTGTGGGTGAGATGACTCACTCCCATGCACTGTGCAGGCCCCACGCTGATAGCACCTGTTCCTTTGCCCCCCAAAGGTGGGGCCCCCGAGGTGATGGAAGATTCCAACGGGAAAACCTTCACTGTCACCAGCCACGTTGAGTTCACCGTCACCAAAGAAGACAACGACGTGGAGGTGACCTGCACAGTGGATCATGAGTCCCTGCAGAACTCAGAGAGATCCACCAGCCAGAAACTGCAGGTCCACTGTACGTACAGGCCAGCCACAGCGAGGGAGGGGGAGGCATCCAGGGACTGTGCTCCGAGTGTCGCGGGAGCATGACGAGGTGCAGATGAGACTGAAAAGAGGCATGAGCCAGTGACCCGCCCTCCGCAGACACCCCGTGCCTCACATGAACACCCTGCCTATAGCTACACGTCACCCACGCCCACTCACAGCCCACCCCAACCCCCCACAGCCCACAAACCCCACACACAACAGACACAGCCCACGGCCTACCACACCCCACTGCCTGACACCCCCGACACACGGCCCACAGCTTACTACCTCCAACACAGCCCTCTGCCTACCCCCCACACACACAGCCCGCCGCCTGCCACCACCCCCCACACACACAGCCCGCCACCTGCCACCACCCCCCACCACAGCCCGCCACCTGCCACCACCCCCCACCACAGCCCTCTGCTGCCAGCCCCCACCACAGCCCTCTGCCTACCACACCCCAATACACAGTCCATGGCTTACCACACCCCCATACACAGCCCGCCACTAACCAATGCCACTCCCTCACCACCGAACAACACCCATGTTAAAAAGTGGGGAGGCCAGGTCTGGCTCTGGTGCCCCCCCACTTGTACAATGATTCTGGTGCCCTTACCCTATGTGCACACACAACCCACCGCTACCAACCCCTACGCACACAGCCCACTGCTAACCACCCCTGTCCCCACACACAGCCCACCGCCAACCACCCCCGGCATGTGCACACAGTCCACTGCTAACCATCCCCATGCACAAAGAGCCCACCGCTAATCACTAATATGCACACACACAGCCCACCACTAAACACCCCTTCACACGCATGCATCCCACCGCTCACCACCCCGTCCATACACACAGCCCACCACTAACCACCCCCTACGCACACACAGAGCCCACCGCTAGGCATGCCTTACACTCACACAGTCCACAGCTAACCCTCCCATGCAAACACAGCCCACAGCTAACCACTCAATGCACATACACATCCTACCACTAACCACCCTGATGCACATACAGCCCACTGCTACCCCACTATGCACACACAGCCCTCCGCTCACCACCCCAACACACACACACACACCCCACTGCTAATCATGCCTATGTGCACACATCCCACTGCTACTGTCCCTGATGCACACACAGCTCACTCCTAACTCCCCCGCCATGCACCACACAACCCACAGCTAACCATCCCTGCACCCAGACAGTCCACCGCTAGCGAGCCCCCACATACACACAGCCCACCGCTAGCGAGCCCCCACATACACACAGCCCATGTCTAACCATCCCCCATGCACACAGACTACCGCTAAGCCCCACTACATAGACACAGGTCACCGCTAACCCCACCCACGCACACACAGCCCACCGCTAACCGCTACTATGTAGACACAGCACACCACTAACCACCCTCCTACACACACACACACACACACACAGTCCACCACTCACCGTCCCCTATGTGCACACATCCCACCTCTAACCACCCCTACACACACACACAGCCCAATGCTAACCACCCCGTCCATACACAAGTCCACCGCTAACCAGACCCTGCGCTCAAACAGAGCCCACCGCAAACCATGCCCTACACTCACACAGCCTACAGCTAACCCATCCACACACACACAGCCCATCACTAACCACCCCTATGCACAAACCTTCTACTAACCACCCTCTACATGCACAAACAGCCCACTGCCAACCACCCCCGGCATGCACACACAGCCCACTGCTAACCATCCCCACGCACAAAGCACCCACTGCTAACCAATACTACGTTGTGACAAGTCCTCTGCCCGCCCCTCTTCCTGGGACCCACTGGCTACCCCAATAAAGCTCAGAGAGGCTTCTAGTTATGCAGCACCCGTGGCTTTATTTACACAAC
>NW_020664600.1:1215997-1223230 GCF_002925995.2 Terrapene triunguis | reverse complement strand
GCTGAGCAGGGGCTAATTAGGTGCCTTTGCACCAGCACCCTGCTACATACGTACACACAGCCCACCTCTAATCACTAATATGCACACACATAGCCCACCGCTAACCATCCCACATACACGCAGTCCACCACTAACCGTTCCCTGCACACAAACAAGGTCCACCATAACCCCCCATGCACAAACATCCCACCGCAAACCACCCTCCACATGCACACACAGCCCACCACTAACCACCCTTTAGATGCACACACAGCCCACTGCTAACCAACTTGATGCACAAACAGCCGACCGCCTACCACCGCCTGCATGTGCACACAGTCCACTGCTAACCACCCCCATGCACAAAGAGTCTACCGCTAATCACTAATACACACACACACAGCCCACCACTAAACACCCCTTCACATGCACGTATCCCACCACTAAGCACCCCTGTCCACACACACAGCCCACCACTAACTACCCCTATGCACACACAAATCCCACCACTAAGCACCCCTGTCCACACACACATCCCATGGCTAGCCACCCCTATGCACAATCATCCCACTGCAAACCACCCTCCACATGCACACATAGCCCACTGCTTACCAACTTGCTGCACAAAGTGCCCACTGCTAATCACCCCTGTGTACACACAGCCCACTGCTAACCACCCCTATACTCACAGACAGCTCGCCGCTAACCCCCTCTGTGCACACAGACAGCCCTCCATTAACCACCAACATTCACACATAGCCCACCCCAACCACCCCTACACACACACAGCTCACCACTAACCACTCCCTATGCACACACAGTCCAGAGCTTAACCCCTCTACATAGACGCAGCCACAGCTTAACCCCCCTGCCCCACACGCACACAGCCCACAGCTAACTACCCCATGCACACACAGAGCCCACTGCTAACCACCCCCTGTGTACACACACAGCCCACCGCAACCCCCTCACACATACACAGCTAACCACTAACCACTTCCTATGCACATGAACACACACAGCCCACCGCTATCCACCCCTACCCACACACACATCCGACTGCTCTCCATCCCTACGCACACACAGCCCACTGTTAATCACTAATCACAATTACAGCCTACCGCTACTCCCCATGCACAAACACACAGCCCACCGTTAACCACCAACATGCACACACGTCCCACCGCTAACCACCGCTACATGCACACAGCTCACCACTAACCACTCCCTATGCACACACAACCCAGAGCTTAACCGCTCTAGATAGATGCAACTCACAGCTTAACCCCCCAACCTAGACACAGCCCATCAATAACATCCCCATGCACACAAAGCCCATGGGTAGCCCATGACACACACATAGTCCACCGCCAACTAGCTCCTACGTAAACACAGCCCACGGCTAACCACTTCCTATGCTCACCCACACAGCCCACTGTTAAACACCCCCCCCCCGATGCACACACATTCCACTGCTACCCCCCATGCACACAGCCCACTGCTAACCACTTCCTATGCACACACACAGCCCACCACTGTCTACCCTTATGCGCACACACAACCCACCGCTAACCACTCCTACGCGCACATACAGCCCACCGCTAACCACCCCTATGCACACCCACACATCCCACCACTATCTACCCCTATGCTCACACACACACAGCCCACTGTTAAACATCCATGCACACAGCCCACCGCTAACCACTTCCTATGCACACACATCCCACCACTATCCACCCATACACGCACACAACCCACCGCTAACCACCCCTATGCACACACACAGCACACCACTAACCACAACCTATGTGCACATAGCCCACCGCTAATCATGAATACGCACATACGGAGCCCACCTCTACCCCCCCCCATGCACACCCAACCCACCGCTACCCCCCTACACAGACACAGCCCACTGTTAACCCCCCCCCCCACGCACACCCAGTCCCCAGCTAACCATCCCCCTACACATACATACAACCCACCACTATGTACCTTCCCATGCACACGGGCGGGGGTGGGCAATGCAGCTTTGCGAAGCTGTGGAAAGTACAGTGTTTGTGTTGGGTGAGGGGCACAGTGCCTGAGGGGGGAGCTGTACACTGTGTGGGTGTCTGAGGTGCATGCTGTGAGCGTGTGTGGGGAGGCAAACACTGGAGGAGTTAGGCTGTGGGTGTCTGGGGGAGCGCACGGTTCAGGTGAGTGTCAGAGAAGCGGCACCTCGTGGTTGGGTGCAGGGAGGGTGGCACAGTTCCTAGGGAGCACCCCTTCCTGGCCACCCACTGGGGTTGCTGTGTGGGGAACCCAAGCCTCTTCCATTCTGCATTCCCAGCGGTGTTTCAAGCTCCCTGAATCTGAACGGAGTCCAGGCACAGCCCCAATCTCAGGGTCCCTAGGCGTGCCGTCTCTCTGGCACCCCCCTCTGAGTGCTGGAACTCGCTGTCCAGCTGCCCTGCCGCTTGGGGTGCAGCACTGACCCTTCAAACTCCCCCACAGTTAAACCCACCCTCTGCCAGATCTCCACCCCACAGGTGGGAAGCTTCGGGTTGCAGGGCTTGTCTGCACTTGCAGCGCAGCTGCGCTGCTGAGCGTATCCCGTCGGGGTAGGCACTCCACCTCCCTGAGAGGCAGTAGCCGTGTCACGGGAGAAGCCCTCCCAGCAACATAGTGCTGTCTACAGCAGGGGCTAGGTTGGTATAACTGCGTCGCTCAATCCACACTCCGAGTGACATAGTGATATCGACGTACGTTTGTAGTGTAGACAGGGGTGCAGTTTAACTACCTCGGGGACAGGCAGCCGTTGTGAAGCAGTCAGCACCCCCCCAACACACATGCATTTTATTCAGTCTAACAACTTTATGCTCTTTATATTTAATCATGTAAAGCACAGGAGAGCCCTGGTCAACAAAACCCCGTAACCACAATATCCCTTCCCTTGGAGGATCAGCTGGGTTCTGTCTGCCAGGCAGGCAGGATCCTCCAGTCCACTGCCTAGCCTGCCCCTGCAGCAGCCTCCCTCACCCTAGTCTGGTGCAAGGTGGCTCTCTCCCCAGTTCCCCTTCTCCCCTTGAGTCAATTTAGGGACTCCTGCTGGGGTCACCTGCTTCCTTTGTTCTACCTTTTGGTCAGTTGCCATTACCCCCCCCCCAACCCCCTGCCACCCTTCACCAGAGGAAGAGCAAACCCATTGTCCCAAGGCATTGAACTTTGACTAAAGGATCTTTGAGCTCAGATCACTCACCGGTGTCTCTGGCCTGGCAGAGGCATGGCACAGCCCGGCTTTCCATGACACCGACATTCCCTGGTATAGTTTCATAAAATCATCCACCCTTCGCAAGTGGTACAGACAAGACTCCCTATTCGCCACATTGCTCCCTTTTCCAAAAGAACCGAGCCGGAGTACCCTGCATGTACCCCAGGGGTGTTCTGGCCCCACACTGCTAGACAGAGCATCTGCTGTTGCTGCTGCTTAATCCGAAGTTCATACAGTCAGTAGCACTTCCAATGGTCACACTGAAATGCAATTTTGTGACCACATTATAGGTCCTTCCCATGTTCACACCTCCGTGGGCAGAAGTGAGGTGTGTTTCCTTCCCCCATTCCCCTGGGGTTTAATTACACCTCAAGTGACAGATTAAGGGGCACCTTCCCGCCTCTGTAACCTCTACACTCCCCCCAGTGGGGGAGTCACACCCCCACTTGGGCTTTACCCACCCTCTGGCGGGCAGCACTCTTTACTACCCTCAGTCTCCCTCATTCCACAGGAGCTCTGTCACATCATCTCCGGGCTGTGCCTCAGTTTCCCTTCCCCTATGCAGTTTTGAATCACAGCATTTTCTAGCTGTGCCACAGTCTTCCTGGCTCCGAGCACAGTTCTGACCCTCAGCACTTTCTAGCTGTGCCAGTGTCTCCCTGCTCCCAGGGTGAGGGCAGACAGCGCGTTCGCCCCCTTGACCACTGAGTTTGGCCCTAGTGGGTTTGTACCTGAGCCCTCTGGACTCAAGCCTGTTACATCAGTACAGAAAATAACACATCAAGAAAAACCACTTCCCACATTCCACAGTCAGAATCCCAGCACCTTCTCTGGCGTCTGTATTGACATCTATTCCCTAATTTGGGTTATATCCCTTTTTTTCTGAATTCCCCCAAACTTTCTCCTATACGCTTCAGGGGGCAATGTCAGTCGTTGGAACAAAGTGTGTTTACGTTGCCTGTAAGCGTTATAATCCTAGTCACAGGCCTGGGCACCTGCCCCAGTATTTCCCCTCAGCGGTCCAGCAAGGGCACCCACTCACAGGCTCCCGGCTTCCCAGCCGTGGTCACATCTCTTGAGCAGAGATCCGCGCCTCTCTCCCTCCTGAACGGAGTTTTTCCAGGCTGCGCAGCTTCCCACTTACACAGTGTCATTCCCAGCAAGCCAGATTGCCTAAAAGCATCTGCACTTCACTGTCTCTCCAGAGGCTATAAGCAGCGTAATTGCCCACTGTGATACGTCGCAATTATTCTTAAGGTGAAAGCACTACAGAGAAAACATCTTAAAAACAATCAGAGAAACTACTCACATGCTAATAAGCTCCAGAGAGGTCACCCCAGCTCCAACAAGGGCTGTGGGAGGAGTCAGTCCTCCAACCCCCACCCAGGGGTTTTCTGTGGTTACGAGTTCATAACAGCCTCAGCTCAGAACAAGCACCCGGCTGGGCAGATCAGCCTCTTTCTTTATGCAGCTTGGGCCTTTGATCTTCAGACTGTCGGTGTCTGGCAGTGGACGATGGCCCCTTCCTCAGGGTGTAGCTTTAAATGGCTGGGATTTTGCATACCTGGTGGAAGGCATTTCCCCTCACCTCCTCCTAGATGTTCCCAGGAATTCCACTTCACATGGATTGTCCCAGAAGACCATTCTTGGCACATCATTCAGAATAGTCCTCTGATCATCCGGGCCCACAATAATTATGAGGGTTTTGCTGACACAGTCTCTCCATCTCAGACTGATGCTGATCTTTGTCCTTCTCTCTCTCGTCGCACTGACACTGCTTCTCCCAGTCTGCAAGCAGCTGAGCTTCTAGACTCAATCTGTCCCTCTCGAGTTGCAGCTTCTAAGTCTACCTGTAGATCTGCCCATGATCTCTGCTGAAGTCTGGGTGGAGCACAGTTGTCACTTCTGTCAGCCTCTTCCTTGCTTCCCTCTAGGAAGCTGTCCCTGAGATTTCCCCACCTGTTGGACTCTCTGCCATTGAGCTGGATGAGCCATCGTGCCCAAGCCCCGGGACGGGTGGGGAAAAGCAGTGCCCGTCTATTGCCAGCTGGTTCACTTGCCTGCTCCGCACAGTGCAGTGTTGGGAAGACCAGCTGCACCCCAGCCTCACAGACTGTGGGACTGAATCTCTGGAAGGAGGGAGTCATGGAGCCAGGCCCCCGATGGCATCTCACATTCATGCTGAGCCAGTCACATCCCAAACCACTGCCCTCGTGCTGCACCCTCCTGGGTGCAGAGCCATCGGATCCCCAGTGGTCCTGGAAGCCGCATAGGCACCAACTTCCCCTCTGCCCGGTGGGTGCTCAACCTGACCCTGGCCCGCCCCTGCACCACCCTCGCCCCGCCCCCACTCCACCCCTTCACCAAAGTCCCCACCCCGCCTTTTCCCACCACAGCCCTGCCCCCTTCCCGCCCCCATTCCACCCCCTTCCCCCAAGTCCCCGCCTCTTCTCTGCCTCCTCCCCTGAGCGTGCCACATCCCCGGCTCCTCCCCCTCTCTCCCAGAAAGTCCTAAACATCGCCAAACAGCTGTTAGGCGGCAGGGGAGTGGGAAGCACTGGGAAGGAGTGGGAGGAGCGGGGATGCAGCGCGCTGGGAGGGGGAGAAGGAGGCGAGGAGGGGGGAGCTTGGCTGCCGGTGGGTGCAGAGCACCTTCTAATTTTTCCCTGTGGGTGCTCCAGTCCCGGAGCACCTGCGGAGTCGCCGCCTATGCTGGAAGGTGATAGTTAATGGGGAGACATTTGTCAAATGGTGAGATACTGGAACTAAAGTTAAAGCCCAAGTGGTGAAACTCCATCAGATGTGCCTGGAGTGTGGCGTCTGGGGAAAGTCCCTGGTGTAAAAGCCTTCGCTGTACCTATAGCAGAGATGTGAATCCAGGCGCAGGCAGGCTCAGGGGAGCTGGTATAGGTGCCCTTGCAGATATTCCAGTCGCGGTGTTATTGAGGAAAGATATTATGGGTGAATCAGACCCCTCAGTTCACCTCAGAGCTGCGTCAGGGGTGTGTTAGCCAAAATGCAAATGTATCCCCCGGCCAATGTCCCAGCACACTGCTGAGATCAAGTGACCTCTGCCCTGTGCATTCCAATGCCTGGGACTGAGCACTCTGCTACTGGCCTGAAGGGAAGTTCTCTGAGTCCTGAAGGCCAGGCCAGGGAAATACTCTCTCTGGTACCCAGGGCAGCACTCAACATGAGGATGGTGGTGTCTCCAAAATTGGGGACACCGAGGCAGCTGCGGGCACTGCCAAAACTATGACTCCCACCCAAGGGTGGGAAGCGCCCAAGTTACGAATATGGCAGCTGCCCTGGAGATGGTGGAGGTACCTAGAGCCAGGAAGGAGGGGGAAATTCTCCCCCCAGTCTGGGACCGCCTGCTGGTCTGTGAAAATGCAAATGAACCTGAGCCTGGTGGGTGCAGAGCTGCAGCTCACCTTGACGTGGTGTGTGGGGATCAAAGGGCTGCCACAGGTGTGGGGGATCAGTACTGTTCCCTTCCCTTCAGAAAAGCTGAACGTAAGCCAAAGGGGTCCCCAGCCCCCAACCCCTGAGGAGGTGGGGCAGAGACAGGAACTTGGCAGGAATTTGGCAAGGAGGGAGCTTTGAAGAACCTCCCCAGCCTGACCCCTGTGCAGTTAAGAGCAGAGCAGGGCTGAGATGTGCTGCACAGGGAGCAAGCCCTGCCTTATTTCTCCCCTTCGGCAGCTCCTGGAATACTCCCAGGGGGATGGGGAACATCCACCCAGTGCCAGGGCAGCCAGCACCCTGAGGTGATGGGGGAGGGAGGGGTCAGGTGTGGGAGGGGGAGGGGCAGTTCAGGTGTGAGGGAGGTGTGGTTCAGAGGAGTGTAGGGAAGGGCACGTTGAGAGTGGAGGGGTAAACTTGGGATACTTTGGGGAGTGGCACTCTGCATGTGTATGGAGGGTGGGGCACGTTGCAGGTGTGTGGAGTGAGGGGCACACTGCGGGTGTAGGGAAGGAGGGAGGCAGGGACACGTT
>NW_020664600.1:1183822-1215987 GCF_002925995.2 Terrapene triunguis | reverse complement strand
GAGGGGCACACTGCGGGTTTAGGGGAGGGAGCCGAACGCTGTGGGTGTAGGGAGGGAGCTGAACTCTGTGGGTGTAGGGAGGGAGCCGAATGCTATGGGTGTAGGGGAGGGAGCCGAACGCTGTGGGTGTGGGGAGGGAGGGGATGTTGTGGGTTTATGGAGGGAAGGGCACGCTGCGGGTGTAGGGAGGGAGGGGGACGCTGCGGGTTTATGGAGGGAAGGGCACACTGTGAATGTTTGGAGGGAGGGGGACGCTGCGGGTTTATGGAGGGAAGGGCACGCTGTGAGTGTCTGGGGGCAGAGGCACACTGCGGCTGAAAGGAGGGAGGGGCACGCTCAGGGTGTAGTGAGGGACATGCCGCAGTTGTGGTGGGAGGGGCACCGTGTGGAGGAGGGCAGCACAGAATTTGCCCCAGGATTTTGATTTTTCCCTTTCTCTTTTTTCCCTCTCTCCAGTTAAGCCAACGGCAACGATCGAGCCGGACCCCCTCTACCCCCGGGAGGGCGAGGAGCTGCGGCTGCAGTGTGAAGCCCAGGGCAATCCGATGTAAGCGCCAGCGCCTACCCCTCCCCAGCCCCTCTGGCTTCCGTCCTCTCCTGCAGGGCTGCCTGCACCCCTCAATGCTCTCTTCACCGGGCTGCAGCCTTGCTGCTTAGGCCTGCCCCAGGGGCGCTGCAGCTCCTTCCAGTTCAGTGGGATGCAGTCAGGCCTGTGTCACAGTCTGCAAGGGCCCCTGGGAAATTGAAGCAACTGTAATGAATTCCCAGCTGGGCTGACCCCTGAAGCCAGCACTTGCTGCTGCATGGGCGGTGCCAGCCCAGTGTGTGCCCCTCGGGGAAGTGCCCCTTGCCTTTCACTAACCCACCTCCTCTTAGCCCCCAGGAGTTCCTGTGGACGAAGGAGGGCAGCGATGTCCCCCTGAATCTAAACACCAACCGAGTCCTCACCCTCCCCTTCCTCAACAAGAGCGACAGCGGCACCTACATCTGCA
This sequence comes from Terrapene triunguis, assembly GCF_002925995.2. NCBI lineage: Eukaryota > Metazoa > Chordata > Testudines > Emydidae > Terrapene > Terrapene triunguis. The sequence continues at coordinate 1,214,995 of NW_020664600.1, read as the reverse complement.
TGGCCACCAGCACCATGGGCAGTGTCGTAGTGAGGTACAACCTGGACATCAATGGTAAGCACTGGGCACCAGAGAGGGCGTGGGGCGCCTGCCTGCTGTCTCCTCCCCTCTCTGGGGACACGCACCAGAACCTCTCCTTGCACTCGGCTCCCCGGAGCCTCTGCGATACACTGCCAAATACAGTGGAGTTGTCCCTCTGTGGGGCTCGCCCCCCACTGCTGGAGCCATCTGATGTGTGCCCCTGGGTTTGTGCAGCACACCCCTTGCGCGGAGCTCTGGGTGTGTTGGGATCACCCCCTGCCGGGGAGTTCCAGCTGTGATGGGAACACCCCCTCCCAGGGAGCCCCAGGTGTGTTAGAAACACCCTATGCGGGGAGCTCCGGTCGTGTTGGGAACACCCCCTGCCGGGGAGCCCCAGGAGTCTTGGGAACACCCCCTGCTGGGGAGCCCCAGGTGTGTTGGGAACACCCCGTGCCGAGAAAGCCTGGGTGTGTTGGGAACACCCCTTGCCAGGGAGTTCTGTGTGTGTTGGGAACACCCGTTGCTGGGCAGCCCTGGGTGTGTTGGGAACACTCCCTACCGGGGAGCTCCAGTTGTGTTGGGAACACCCCCTGCCAGGGAGCCCCAGGTGTGTTAGAAACACCCTCTGCGGGGAGCTCCAGTCGTGTTGGAAACACCCCCTGCTGGGGAGCCCCAGGTGTCTTGGGAACACCCCCTGCTGGGGAGCCCCAGGTGTCTTGGGAACACCCTGTGCCGAGGAGCTCTGTGTGTGTTGTGAACACCCGTTGCTGGGGAGCCCTGGGTGTGTTGGGAACGCCCTCTGCCAGGGAGCTCCTGGTGTGTGGGAACGGCCCCTACCGGGGAGCCCAGAGTTTGTTGGGAACACCCCCTGCCAGGAGCACCGGGCACGTTGGGAACACCCCATGCTGGGGAGCCCCAGTGTGTTGGGAACACCCATTGCCGGGGAGCCCCGATGTGTTGGGAACGCCCCCTGCCGGGGAGCCCCAGTGTGTTGGGAACACCCATTGCCGGGGAGCCCCAGATGTGTTGGGAACACCCCCTGCCGGGGAGCTCTGTGTGTGTTGGGAACGTATGTTGGGTACGCCCCCTGATGATGCTCTTTGGAGGCACACTGGAGTGTCCCACGGAACGGGCCCTGCCCCAGCATGGACCCAGCCAACTGCAGATGCTGAGCCTCAGGGACATTGTCTCTGAGCTCCTGCAGCTGCTTCTTTGGCATGGGCTCCATGAAGCTGCTGCTGCCTCCTCCAACCTGTTCCTCTTTTCTTCCTTCTCTGATATTTCTCTGCTGCTCTGCCCTCCCTACTCCCATTCTCCCCCTGGGTCACTCCTCACCGCGCTCCTATGCTCACTCCTCCCTCCTTCTCTCCTGTTCATTTGCTCCCCTCCCTCCCCACTGGCTCCTCAGGCCCCCCGTGGCAGAGCAGAAGGGGAGCAGATTGTCTCTCCAGAGCCCTGCAGGAGCTGATGGGTGTTGCTTGGCCGGGGAGCCCATGCGCAGGAGGAGGAGAGCGCTGCTTGTGGGGAGCTGGAAGGGGAGCCACGCAGCCTGGGCTGGGTTCAGCCATTATCTGCTGCTGTAAGGACAAGAGATGAGGCTGAACTGGGGCAGGGAGGGGGGTGGGCTGCTCAGCTACCCGCCTGTGGATAGTGATATGGGAAGAGAGCAGCCAGCCACGTGGGTGCCTGTGCACCAGGGGTGAGCTGGAGCCCAGGTGTGGCACCAGGGCCTGTCAGCAATGGGGAGGAAATGCTGGCCCTGAACATCAGGGACTGCAATAGCTGGAAACACCCTGCTGGTCCCTTCTAGAGCATCCCCAGGGCAGAGCAGGACTGGCCCTGCAGGAAGTTTGGAGGTGTTTGTCCAGTCCCATGGGTCAGGGCTCCCACCCGTCCTCCAGCCAGATCCAGCTGCACACGTTCAGAAGGGCTTCCTGGACATTCAGATTGCTCCCCCCTTCCGGGATGGCAGCCCACTGCTCCGAGCTGCACCCTGTGCAGGATACTGAACTGAGTCTGCCCTCTCCCTTATTATCTGTTAACACCCTGCACATGTTGACAGGCTGAACTCCCCGGTATCCCGCCCTCTCCTCCCAGAACAGATGGGCCAGATTTGCCCATTACTTTGGGGCACGCTCATTTATTAGGGTTACTCTTCTGGGGGTGGGGTTCTGTATTTCTATCCATGTACTGCTTGTGTCACTTGTGTTCTCATACGGAGCTCTACTCCTCCCTTCTGCAAGTTCCCTCCCAGAGGAGCTCTCCTGCAGGCCCTAGGTTCTCCAGGGCCGGGTTCTTCCAGCCCTAGAATCAGACGAACACACACACACACACACACACACACATTAACAGAGCACATCTGAGAGGACCAGGTCAATCAGCACTCCCAAGCTGACCCCTTATGTCCCTGGACTCAGCAGGCTGGGTCGAGCAGCACTTCCAAGTTGTCACCCTCATAGGCCCTTGGATTCAGCAGGCTGGGTTGAGCAGCACCTCCAAGCTGTCACTCTCATATGCCATGCACACTGCACTGGAATAGAGCACGCCTGAGCAGGCTGGGTCGAGCAGCACTTTCAATCTGCCACCCTTATATGCCCCTGGACTCAGCAGACTGGGTCAAGCAGCACTTCCAAGCTGCCACACTCATATGTCCCAGGTTCAGCACGTCCCTATCCCCACTTTCACGTTACAATTGTTCTGGTCGTAACCCACTTGATGAGCAGACCCCACAGGATTTTTGGGTGCTGCAGGGATCTTTAGCTTAGGTATGAGGAGCGTTGCTGCAGAGAGAGAGAGAGAGAGAGAGAGGGAAGCAACCAGCTTAACCATTAAAGTTATTTATTGCCAGGTAATAACCATACAAGGGGAGCCAAACAAACAAAACAGTTATAATATTAAATCTAACTTAAATTTGATTACAAAAGTCAGGTTTAGAAAACTATAAGTGATCACAAAGTCAGGGTCAGAAGGCTTTACCTAGAGAGAGAGAGATGGGTTCTCACCACTCCGTGAAGCTTGAATCGATCGGGGTTACCTCGTGGTGGTGGTGGTAGCAGAGAGTCCAGAGTGCTGGAGACAGGCAGAGCCCCCAGCACAATCAGTCAGGAGAAGATGAAGTCCCAATGGAACTGATGCAGATGTTGGATCCAGGCATCAGAGCACTTACTTGAGCATGGGTAGAAGTTTTTGTAGGGAAACAACAATGGTTCAAGGGAGCACACTAGAATTTTTTGTGGGTAAACTGATGGCTCAGGGGAGTATACCAAAGTTGTTTTGTTCAGGCTAGACAATAGGAACTGCTCATTCCTGGCTATGGGTGGTGTTCCTTCGAAGGAGCTCACAATGCAATTAGGCAGCTTCAGTATTTTGGATACCAATAAAGGATTTATTACTAGAATTGGTCTGATAACTGCTGAGCTGGGTGTGTACAGGCGTGGGTTCGTTAACATCTGGAGCAGAGATCCCCCAGAGTTCAGTGTGGTTCTTGCCTTGGAATCTCTGTTCTCCATTCTGTATGCTAATGGGGATGCCTCCCTGTCCCATCCTTGATGCAAATGAGGCTAGGGGAGTTGCCTTAATCCTGTCACCCTTGTCCAGAGGGGTTTAGGTGTGTCTTCCACTGCCTTTTCATTGCTTGTTGTAAGCCAGTTTAGGGCCAGATGTTCAAAAAAGCCTGACTCCTCCCAGCTCCCACTGAGAACAAAGGAGGCTCAGCCCCCAGCCCCATGGAGAATAATGGGCTGCTGAGCACTTGGGAACTTCAGCTCTTCCTCTCTTCCCCTAACTGAGCCTTCCCAGCCCCAGATCATTTCTCTGAGCTGTCCAGAGCTGAACAGTGTCCCTGGCACAGCCTCTAGGGCAGGGGTAGGCAACCTATGGCACGCGTGCCGCCTTCGGCACATGAGCTGATTTTCAGTGGCACTCATACTGCCCGGATCCTGGCTACCGGTCCGGGGGGCTCTGCATTTTAATTTAATTTTAAATGAAGCTTCTTAAACATTTTAAAAACCTTATTTACTTTACATACAACAATAGTTTAGTTATATATTAAGACTTATAGAAAGAGACCTTCTAAAAATGTTAAAATGTATTACTGGCACGTGAAACCTTAAATTAGAGTGAATAAATGAAGACTCGGCCCACCACTTCTGAAAGGTTGCTGATCCCTGCTCTAGGGTATGATCCCTCTGTTCCTGCCCCAGTGCATTAGCAGCTCATGTCTAACCTGCTGTCCACGTCCTGCCAGCTGCCCCGGATTCTCTTCCTGTGGATATTCAGGCTGCTGTGGTTTTTTCACCTGCTGCACGTGCTGCATTTCCAAGACATCGCTGCTGCTATTCCCTGCCGATGTTTAATGAGTCCGTGTGCTCTGCACGTGGAACAGAGCCGTGTACCGTTCAAGGTTCTGATTCTGATCACTCTAATCTCCTGCTGCCTTGGGAGCCTTTCTGTGTCTCCACTGGTATTTGCAGCTCCTCCTAGTGGGGGTTGTTGGTGAATTTCATGGCTGTGCAGCCTGCTGCCAGACCAGCAGGGCCTGGCTTTCAAGAGCTCTCAGGGACACATCTTTGAAAGTGCTTGGTACAAAGCCAATCCCACCGTGACAGCCAGGGCTGGATTCTCAGGAGCTGAGCACCCAACATGCGTTCAGCACGCTTAGCTCTTTAGAAATGTGGCCCCGATTCTGTATACTGACTACTTCTGGAAATCTGCTTCTTTCTGTGACTTCCATCCATCCATCCCTGTAGTTCCCAGCACAGTTCTATCTCATGGTCCATTATTGTGAATTGGCTGGATTATTTTGGCAGTTCTTCCTCCAGTTTTCAGCAACTCCCGAGTCAATCTGAGTGACTGAGGTAAGCAGAGGTTCCGTGTGACAGGAAACCAAACTCCAGATACACGGCAGCTCCAGTACCATCTCCTCTTCTGCTGCCGACTGTGGAATTCTAGCCAAAAAACCAAAATCAAGTTTGTCTCTTCTCCTTCATTCTCAGTCAGCTCCCAGTGCTGCTTATTGCTCATCACGTCAGTATCCTCCATGCACAGGTTGAGGGAGCTTTCGCTTTAATAGTCCATCATTTTGCAAGGGGCAGAGGTCAGAGTGAACTGACAGTAACACCAGGATTGCTGTTGAACTTTTCTAAAAAAACTGGCACCAGCCCCCCGGAACCTTCCTAAATCCCCAGAACTTTTCTTTACTGCGCCGGCATGTAAGTCCATTAGCTCATCCCTGTGCCTCCCCGAGACTCACATTGTCCTGATATTAATACATCGCCCATTTGCCTGTCTTCACGTTTTTCATGGACTCTCTTGCTAGTTTTCTATCAGAAGCTTCCTCACCTCATTTGTCCCCATTCCTCGTCCATGTGTTGCTTGGTGCAGAGAGCTTTCTGACAAGTGCTCAGTGTCTCGGTCAGATTTCATTCCCTTTTGTACTGACTCATGTCCCTGCTGCACCCGCTCTCTTTGTCTTCTCCCCTGACATTTGTGGCAAAAGCCCCTCCTTCGCCCTTGGCAGAGTTAGCTCCTCCCTCGCCCTTCTTTTCTCCCTAGGAGCCTTATTGGATTCTGGTGGCTTTTGATGGTTGCTTGCTTTCCACTCCCTCCATTTCCAAAGCAAGTGACTTCCCCGCTCTGAAGCCTACTGGCCATGTCTTGTTCCTTCTCCAAAGAATCGGAATCTCGGAGAGCTCCTCAGTAACCACCACTCTGTGTGCACTCTGATGTGCTCTTCCATTGGACTGTGCTTGCTAGATTTCTGGATTCCCCAAATGTGCATTTCCACACTGAATGCCCCTGCTTTGCGGCGTGTGGTGAGCCCCTTATGCTGGGTTCCGGCAGGCCAGGGTTACAGGTCCCAGGCCTCCCTTTTGTTCTGTCTCAGTCAATTCCTTCAATGGATTCTCCAGTATCCAGGTCATTCAAGTCCTAGGAATGTGGACTGGTGCCTGGCTGGCTGAATCCTCTCCCAGAAGAGACCAGGACAGGTAGCCTCCCATGAGCAGAGCTCCCAATGGTTTTGAGTTCCCCGGGTGCTGGAGGTTGTCCCTGTTTGAGTCTCATCAGCTCAGCAGAGCAATCCCCTCCCTCGTTGTTATCGAAATGCAGATCACAGGGACTTCAGACCTGGTTCAGGCCCAGCTGCCAGCACCTTGTACCTCCTTTACACGACAGCGAGTCCCACTCACAATGGGCACTCACAACTCACAGGCTCTGGTTTTGCCCCTTCCAATCTCCCTCTTTGGCCCCCGCACTCAGATCCCAAACACACATTTGCCAGGGCCTTGCACTGCCTAGCGTCCTCACTGTGGGGAGGGATAGCTCAGTGGTTTGAGTATTTGGCCTGCTAAACCCAGGGTTGTGAGTTCAATCCTTGAGGGGGCCACTTAGGGATCTGGTGCAAAATCAGTACTTGGTCCTGCTAGTGAAGGTAGGGGGTTGGACTCAATGACCCAAGGTTCCTTCCGGTTCTAGGAGATAGGATATCTCCATTAATTTAATTTAGATAGAATGAATGAGCCAAAGATGTTAACATCACTGAGTCACTGTCTGACACCAACACTGCTAAACAAGGTCCTGGGGGTTAGTATCCACAGACCTCAGCCTGCTTTGTCCCTGGGCAAATACACCATTAAACATCCCTTTAGCCTTCTATTAACATACTGAAAAGAAGGGAAACAGTTGAAACCTTTGCCATGTAAAATGTGAAGTCAAGCTGGCATTGTAACAGCATCCCTAGATCCCTTTCCCTTCAGCTGGACAGTTTTTAGAATGAACAACCCCCCACCCCTATGTTGTTTGACAGTCTCTTAGACCAGGGTTTCTCAGCCCGTGGGTCAGGACCCAAAACTGGGTCGCCAGAATGTTTCAAAGGGTTGAGTAGCAGCTCGTTTGTGTCCCTTGGGGCTGGCTGGGCTCACCTCCCTGCTCCAGGCACTGCAACCTCTGGGTCTCAGCATCACTCAGGTTTGGCCCAGCCATCATAGTGACAGGAGTCCGGGGAGGCCAAATTTGAGTGAGAGGCACTGCAACCCCAAGAGCCAGGTCACAACTTCACTCACGCAAATTTGGTCTAGACAGGGGGGCGGGGCCGAACCTGAGTGACGCTGCAACCCCAGAGGTTGCAATGCCCAGAGCAGAGAGCCAAGCCCAGCCAGCCCCACAGCACAGGAGCTGCAGGAGCCGCCACTGTGGGGTGAGTGCCGGGCAGGACCCAACCCTCTTGGGAGGGGAGGCAGGATCCAACTGAAACCACCCCATGGCCGAGGGTTACCATATTTCAAGTTCCGAAATAGAGGACACTGCCAGGGGGAGGGGGAGTTGAAGAGCAGGTATAGTTTCTATGGCAGTACCATCCCATCCCACCCTTACTTCTGCCCTGCCAGCAGCCGCTGCTCTCCAGAAGGCAAGGAAGAAGGACGAGCAAGGAAAAATCACAGACATTTGTTCGTGTTTCAAAAGTCCACCCAGACGGAGGTCGGCGGACCAGAACAGAGGTCATGTCCGGGAAAACCCAGACATATGGTAACCCTACCAAAGCCTCTGCCCCCAGACTATTTACTGGATTGCAGCAGGCCATAAACATTTGCAAACGGATCCGGAGCCCAAAAGAGTTCAGAACCACTGACTTAGGTGGTATCAAAGATGGCGGTAACGGTCATCCCAGGTGGTGATTGGGATTCAGCTGGAGCCAGTGGGGTGGCCATGTCATCTGGGTCCCTTGTGCTAGCCCGGTGTGGTCAGGACACCTCTTGGGATCAGGATCTGCCCTGGAGTCCCAGGAAGCCCTGGGCATGACAGCCATGATGGTGAAGCTCACTCCAGGAGCCTCTGTCCTTCCTGTCTGTTCTTATTTTTGTTCTTTTCTTCCCGACAAAATCTCGTTCTTATAAGGACCGAAAAAGGGAGCGATGGGTGGAATAGCTCCTCCCCTCATTATTTTGTCCCCCAATTAGGTCTCATTTCTGACATACCAATTTTGGCTCATTCACTTCCTGCTCCACATCTCCTGTTTTTAACCGTGTAATTTCAACACAGTCCTTGACTTATATCAGCTTGGCCTTTTTGTCTGGACTAATTCAGCTATTCTGTCTCCCCTTGTACCTTTCCCCATCAGCGTGAGTCATTATAGGATATTGTAACAACTTATGAACTTCTACAGCCATTTCACAGTTGAGCTCACAATTTGGGTCAATATGTAGGCCCAGTTGTTACAACACCACGCCGCATAGCGATCCAGAGGCAACCCCACATCCACTTCCTGAGCTCCTGCCTGAGGGGACACTCCTGCGTTACACTGAGAGCCGGACAAGGGCATGCCTGGAAAGCTGCAGTGAAATGCCAAAGAGATGCCTGGAAAATGCTGCATTGGGCTGCTAGGCAGGAACTCATCACAGACACACGCTGAGAGCTACCAGAACTCATAACACCCAGGGCTCCTAAGCAGGAGCTAACCGGACTATACTGCCTGAAGGGCACAGAGCCAGGATGGAGGGAGGCAAGGAGGGGCTTATGGGCAGGGGCATGTGGAGGTCATCTGAGGCTGATTAAGGGCACTAGAGGGGCAGGTGGAGGCCATGGATCCAGACGTGGAGCTCGACTTTCCAATGGTCGTAGCCAGAGCCGGCTGGGGCAGTGAGAGGAAGTGGAGGGGCACAGGGAAGAGGAAAAGGCCCCGGACGGTGAGAGGAAGCAGAGGGGCACGGGGAAGAGGAAAAGGCCCCGGTGGTGAGGGGAAGAGGAAAAGGCCCCAGGTGGCAAGGGGAAGCGGAGAGGCACGGGGAGGAGGAAAAGGCCCCTGGTGACGAGGGGAAGTAGAGGGGCATAGTGAAGAGGAAAAGGCCAGTCCATGTGGATGGCAAAGGAGATCAAGGGTGGGTAAGGAGTCTTGATGTGGAATTGGCAGTGAATGTGACAGCCACAGAGCGGCAGATGGCAGGGGCTGCCTCGGCTCCCCTGGGAAGGCAAGAGGGAGAAGATGTCAAATAAGAAGAGGCTGAGGCTGGGAGGAGCCTGTAAGGAAGGAGGGGTGGAGCTAAGCAAAGGCCAAGCGTCACTGAGACACACACCCATATTGGGTCTCTGCTATACATTGTATAGCTCCCAGCATCAGGGCCCTCTGTTGGGAAAAGCTCGAATCTGAATCTGAACCTGTGACAGCAGGGGCTGTGGGTTGGGATTGAGGGGCACTGGCAGAGCAGTGGGGGAGCCAGAGCTGGGATAGCAGAGGGCTGTGGGGGATGGGAGCCCAGGCCTGGGATAGCCGGGGGCTGCAGGTCGGGATTGAGAGGCACCAGCCGAGCTGGGGGGAATGGGAGCCCAGGGCTGGGCTATCGGGCTGTGGCTGTGGATTGGGAGTGAGGGTCACCGGCAGAGCTGTGAAAGGGGGAACTCAGGGCTGGGATAGCCGGGGGCTGCAGGCCAGTATTGAGGGGCATTGGCAGAGCTGTGTGCGGAGGGCCCATGGCTGGGATAGCAGGGAGCTGCAGGTCAGGACTGGGGGGCACTGGCAGAGCTGAGTACAGAGGTCTGGGCATTAGGAGGGAGTTGACAGAGACCTCCAGACATCATTTCCATCTTGGAGTCTCTCACACCATTGCTGTCATCTCTCTGGGTTGATTTGTTTCCCTTTTTTTTGTTGTTGTCCTCCCCAGATTTTTCCCAGCTCCCCACCCCACATGTTCACTCCACTCCAGCCCCTTCGTCAGGCCCTTCCCAGTTCACCACTCATGTTACCATGGCTACTGCTTCATCCTTCACTCCAGTCGCTGTCCAAGGTACTGTAAGCTCCTTTTCTATTTCTTTATGGATTCCCTGCTCCCGTGCCCAGTGGGGAGCGCTGCAGGACATAGGAAGAGAATGGCTGCCAAGCCCAGAGGGACAAGGGCTGTGGCTCCAGTGGAGGAATTACTGCCAGCCCCTGGCTAGTACAGTCGGGATTGTTCCTAGCACCTGGCTTCTTCGTTGGAATGTCCAGGTTCTGCAGCCGCCTTGCCAGTTCACACTGCAAAGCCAGAACCCATAGGAGTAAAAGGTCCCATACTGTGGCAAGTAGGATTGTGGTAGCAGAAGAGGCCAGTGGCCCATCTAGTGTGACAGCCCACCTCCCTGTTGGCCCTTCTAGCCCAATACTGCTCCTGCCCATGGTAACACACACCACTGGTCTCTCGCTCTGGGTACTGTCTCTGCTGGAACCATTGCCAGAGGCTTCGAAGATTGTGGAAAACCCCCATATGCACCTTCTGGTCCCAGATGGGGAACTACCTATCTCTCCCCTAACACATGAGCCCTTAACATGTGTATGGTAGCGAGTGCTATTGCTTTCAGGCAGTGACATGTGTAATCAATGTACTAACAGTACTAAGCTATTTGCTATAATGCGGTCTTGTGGCAGGAAGTTCTATAGGTTAATCACACATTGCAGAAAGTGCCTTTTGTCTGTCTGAAGTGATGCCTTTTCATTTTGAATGCCTCTTGTTCTTGTGTTAAGGGGCTGGATGGCTCAGAGCTCTACTGGCTCCCTGCCCCGTTCCTCTATTTATATCCCTCTGCCGTCCTCTCTTTTATTCTTCTCCATTCCAAACTCTCCCCCTTCAGATGCCCCCTCCGTCTCTAAGCATTTCTGTGACCCTTCCCTGGACCTTCCAATTCCTGAGCCAACACTTTTGGGATAAAGCAACTAAAACTGAATGAAAATTTGCCCCTGCATGCCCAGCGCAGCTCGCAGACCCTGTTCCCCCGACAGGCACAGACTCCTGACACTGCCCCTGCTCCCAGATGTGAACACCAGACATCCTCCTCCTCTCCAGATGCAGACACGAGAAACACCATCACCCTCGGCACAGACATGAGACCCCGTTCTCCCCCCACCCCAAGCACAGACACATGAAACACTGTCATCCACAGGCACAAGGCATTGTCCCCATCCCCCCAGCATGGACACAAGACACCATCACCCCCAGCACAGCCATGAGACACTTCCTCCCCCCAAGCACAGATACGAGACACCATCCCCCCAGCATGTACATGAGACACCGTCATCCCCAGCATGGACACAAGATCCCGTTTGCACGGACATGAGACACCATCCTCCCCCGCCCTTGTGAGGCAGATGTGTAACCTTGGTGTGGGGTTGGGGCACTGTGACAAGGGGCCTGGAGGGTGCTCTGTTGTGCCAAATGGCCAAGGTGGGGCCTGGCAGGAGGTGCTCTAGGGGCACTGCCCCCCAGTCAAAGCCTGAGGTTTCCCTCTAAGTCGTGAGCACCCTGCATTCCAAGCTGCTGTCCCCTTCAGCCCTGTTCTGCCTTTGCTGACAAGAGACAGGATGGTTTGAACAGAGGGGCCAGAATGAACTAGGCCAATGTCAACTGCTCCGAGTGTAGTCACCCACCTGCCATGGCAGCTTCCAAGGCAAAGCACTCCTGACAGCCAGAGGAGCCAATTGCACAGGCTGTGCTGTTTCAGAGGCAGAGGAGACTGGCAGAGCAGGGTCTGTGGTAGCAATGGAGATAGAGCCCCTGTGCATGCCACGGGCAGAGCCAGAGCTGCGGGTTGGGATTGAGGGGGCATCACAGAGCTGGGCAGGAGCCCAAGACTGGAATAGCTGGGGCTCTGCAGGGTAGGAGGGAGGGGCATGAGCATGTCGGGGAGAGTCGCTCACTCTGTGGCCAGTGCTAGTTGTTACTCGCTTTCAGGAGTGCTCATTGTACTTGAGACCAGGGCATGGGTTGGCAGGGGAAGGAGAGGAGAGGGGACAGGGTGGGTAGGGATGGGGTGGGGTGAGGCAGGATGGAGATAGGAGATGGGTGGGCAGAGGAGAGGAGAGGGCAAGGATGGGGTGGGGAGGGAGGGAATGGACAGGGACTGGGGTGGGCTTTCACCTCTTGCCCAGTCCCAGCTCTCCAGGCCCTTTGACCCGCTCTGGCCTCTCTCTCTCCACTCCCCTCCTCTCCCAGTTTCCTCCTCTTCTGTCTGCATCCAGCCCCACCACACTGGGGCAAGAGCTTTCTCAATTGCAGCTCCACTGTGCATCCATCGCATTTCCCATCTCTGCTGGCAGCTCATCTCTGCCTCCATTGCATTTCCCATCTCCACTGCAGCCCCTCTCTGCCTCCATCGCATTTCCCTTCTCCACCGCAGCCCTTCTCCACATCCATCACATTTCCCATCTCCCCTGGCAGCTCCTCTCTGCCTCCATCATATTTCCCATCTCTGCTGGCAGCACCTCTCCTCTCTCTGCCTCTGCACTTCTCTCTCCCACTGGTAATATTTCACTCCCAGCTTTTAGGACCTGGCAGCTGGTGGGAAGGACACGGCCATAGGGAAAGCTGTGCTGTGCTGGAATGTGCCCTTAGCACCTCGAGGTTCCATGTAGGGGCACATGGAGCCAGGCCAAGCTCACACATTGCGACCCCCCAGTTCTGGCACTGAGAGAGTCTCTGTACCACACAGGACTTCAGCAGGGCCTGTAATCACCTCTGTCTCTCTCTCTCTCTCCCCCGCACTGCCACATGGATAGACGCCAGCCCGATGTCTTCCTCCTCTGGCACATACCATGCTGTGGTTGGTGGAGTGGTCGCAGTCATCGTCTTTCTGCTGCTCAGCCTGCTCATCGTCCTGGCACACTACCTAATCAGGCACAAAGGTAAGGCCTGGCCACTGCCTACAGCTCAGCTCACAGGCTGGCCTCTCAGAGATAGGAGGGAGAAGGCAGCCAAGTCTCTCTTGCCAATGGCCCTTGGTCTATTCCTGATTGCTCCCTGTTTACTGCTCTCCGTCCCCTGCTCTTCCAGAGCCTCCTGGGGCTTAGCACTGCCATGCGAAGCACAAGCGTTTTGCTTTCATGGCCCGGGTGCTGCAGGGGCATGCTGGGCATGGAGCATGAGGAGCTAGAGTTCCAGCCCTGGGGGAAGGAATCTCCTATTGCCCCGCAGCACCCCCTGCCTGCTGAACTCAGAGGAGTAGCGCATTACCTGGCACAGGGAGCGGAGACCTGACTGATGTGCTGAGAAACCTCAGCAGCTAAAAGCAGATCAAATTAAATCTGCACAGCACCGCATGGGGATCCCTGGTGGGTCATTCTCCCTCCCTTGGGGCTGGCAGCTTGAGCGTTTCTCCCACTGACCCCCAAGAGCAGGAGCAAGTCCCACAAGACTCTTGTAACCAATCAGCTTCCGCCTGCCTGAGCCAGGGATAGGGAAGGCTCCCAAATCGCATCCCTCCCTTCTCCGTCACTTTCCCATCACCTCTCTCTCACGCCCTGTCTCTCTAGTATCAGCATGTCATCGTTTTCTGTTCATTTCTCGAGCACTCATCCACCTAAATATCCTGCATCACATTCAGTCTATTCCTGGACTCCTAGACACTCATCCTCCCCTCTCTGACCATCTGCAGAGATTTTTCATTGGCCATATATTATCCATCCATCCATCCATCTGTCCACCTCTACACCATCCATCTACCATCCACCCCGCTCCAACCAGGCTATTCACCCGTCCCTTGACTTTTCATCTGTCCAGCAGATATCTGTATAAAACACAGAGGGATGGTCAGTCGTGCTGGAACCTGTGATGTTCATCATATTCATAAATGAGCTGGAAAAGGAGGTGAACAGGGAGGTGGCAAAATTTGCAGATGATACAAAATTACTCAAAATAGTTAAGTCCAAAGCTGACATCGAAGAGTTACAAAGCGAACTTACTAAACTGGGTGACTGGGCAACAAAATGGCAGATGACATTCAGTGTTGATAAGTGTGAAGTAATGCACATTGGAAAACATAATTCAAATTATTCATACAAAATGATGGGGTCTACATTAGCTGTTACCACTCAAGAAAGAGATCTTGGCGTCATTATGGATAGTTTTCTGAAAACATCCACTCAATGTGCAGCGGCAGCCAAAAAAGCTCACATATTGTTAGGAACCATTAGGAAAGAGATAGTTAATAAAACATAAAATATCATGTCACTATATAAATCCATGTTAAACCCACACCTTGAATACTGCATGCAGTTCTGGTCACCCTATCTCAAAAAAAAATGAGAATTGGAAAAATTACAAAGATCAACAAAAATGATTTAGGGGTATTAGGAGAGATTAAAAAGACTGGGACTGTTCATCTTAGGAGAGATATGATAGAGGTCTATAAATAATGACTGGTGTGGAGAAAGTGAATAGGGAAGTATTATTTACCCCTTCACATAACACAAGAACTAGGGTCACCCAATGAAATTAATAGGCAGCAGGTTTAAAACAAACAGAAGAAAGTACCTCTTCACACAATGCACAGTCAACCTGTGGAACTCATTGCCAGGGGATGTTGTGAAGGCCAAAAGTATAACTGGGTTCAAAAAAGAGCTAGATACATTCATGGAGGATAGGTCCATCGCTGGCTCTTAGCCAAGATGGACAGGGATGCAACCCCCTGCTCTGGGTGTCCCTGAGCCTCTGACAGAAGCCAGGACTGGATGACCAGGGATGGGTCACTCAATAATTATCCTGATCTATTCATTCCCTCTGAAGCTTCTGGCACCAGCCACTGTTGGAAGACAGGATACTGGGCTAGCTGGACTGGTCTGACCCAGTATGGCTGTTATGTGCTTATGACACCAGGCCAGCTTCAGAGATGATGTGTAAGTTGGAAACAGCCACCCCCTCAGCTCCTTTGGAGCTAGGTGCACCTCCAGCTAATGTAAGGGAGTCGGAGTTGGTACGACTTACATACTGAGGAGCCAGGTGTTTGAAGTTCATGTGGGGTGGAGGCTTCTTTGCTTTCCGCTGTCCTACACCCTCTGGGTAGGTGCTCTCCTGGCCCCTCCGGCTGTCACCTCACCCTTGGCTGTCATTATTTGTGTGGCTGTAGCTCCCAGAGCCCCAAGCAGCTGGGGCGGTGATGGGCTGGGTGCTGCACAGACCCAGAGGCAGCCATGGTCCCTGCCCTGAAGGTCCCACACCCTGCTCAACTCGTGGCTGATGAGTGAGGTTGCTTCAGCCTGGAGGGTGCTGGCAGGAGTAAGGTGCCCACTGAGGGGCTGGGAGTTGGTGGACATTACACGGGCTCAGACTTGCCTCTTGATCTAGCCCCCGGGGCTCCAGGCTGCACCTGGCCGCGGTGCTCTCAGCACAGGCGCCGTGAGTACAGCTGGCCGGGAATGATTTTCCAATGCCCTCTTTGCAAAATTGAGGTTTTGGGTGGGAAAATTGAAATGCCAGTAACCTGGCCACCCACCTGCAGGACAGGTGAGATTGACAAGAGCCAGTTCCAGGCAGTTCCCGGCCAGCTGCAAACCTCCGGTTTGGTTCTCCCACAGCAGAATTGTTTCCATTTCTGCCCAAGCAAAATGTCAAGGTTTCTGCTTCCCAGGTCACACCCAGGGGAAATATTTTCTGAAACCTCAACATTTTCAGCAGGATGGAAATTCCATTTTCCGGCCAGCTCCAGCTGTGAGCTCCAGCCCGGAATCCCCTTTGAGCCCTGCCTGCCACACGGTCCCTCTCTCGGGTGGTGCAGAGAGAGCCCAAGAGCCACCTAAACCACTAGGCACATGATGAATGAGAGCCCTCTCCCTGCCCAGGTACCTACCTGACTCATGAGGCCAAGGGATCAGACGATGCCCCGGATGCTGACACTGCCATCATCAATGCGGAGGGAGGCCAGGCCAGCGGCGATGACAAAAAGGAATATTTCATCTAGGGGTGCAGAGTGGAGAAAAGAGAATTGGAGCCAACAAACCCAGATGGAAATGGAAACCGGACCACAAACCCCACTCAACCCAACAGATTTTCTCTCGTGCCCTGGATGGATGGACGAACAGAGGGATGGCGGGACAGAGACCAGAGAGTGACCGGCTTGACTCATGATGCTTCTTCTCGAACTTGTATAAAACGTTATTACTAAAAACATTGAAAGCCCCACCCCCGTTCGCTTGCTTGTACCTTCATACCCGCGACCGACACTCGCACTAAACACACAGACAAGCCAGTGAGTGAGTGACACTTTCCTTCTTTCCTTTGGCCCCTTTGCTTTGGTTTTGTGGATGCTCTTTGCTTTGGTTCCTTGGGTTGGAGTGTCGGGGTGGGGTCAATGTCGCTCTTTCCGTTGCTTCTCTCCATTTTTGGTTCCTTTTACGTCCAAGGATAAAATCAGCCCTCATGGTGGCTGCCTGCTGCCATGGGCCTGGGCAGCCTGGGATGCTCTTTCTGTTGCTTATGTTTCCCATCCGAGAACCGGGGCCACGATTCCATTGTGTTCCCCCGTCCTTGGCTCCTGCATGGTGCTCTGAGCCAGACCCATGGGAATGACCCTGGGCTGAGGATGGGTGGCGGTGACGTGGGGTCTTTCTCTGCCCCACAGCAGCAAACAAGCCATGAGAGCCCAGGGGAATGTCCAGTGAGAGCGAGGAGACGGGGGAGCCACCCAGCCCGGCTCCTCTCCAGAGGGATGTGCCCTCCCCACAGCAAGATGGGGAGGGAGGCAGTGTCACTGCCTCAGAGAGCCTGGCACACCCAGCCCTGCACTGATTTTATCCTTGGAGGTTGTGTCTGACAATGTTCATTTGGGAGGAGAACTGTCCTGTGTGATACATGTACAAAGGGGAGCCAGCTGCCAGGGTGGGAGCCGCTCATAGGCTCCAGTCCCCACTGATGCCCAAGGAGAGAGATTCAAATGCTACAAGGTGACTGGCAGTGCTCGTGCATGGTTCCAAGAAAGGCTGTAAAGTGTCAGATTGGAGCCTTGACAATAACCCATCTGGTGAGATGCTCAGTGCAAGGAAACCATCCTTGTGTATCTTCCCTGTGCCAGGGAGTGATGAGCAGAGCGAGGCCCTGGCAAGCTAGGTGACAGGGGTGAGAGTGTCCTGGGCCTCCGTGCTGCTGTCATGCCTTTCCTGCTCTCTGACCAGTCGACCTGCCCCAGCGCCAAGGCCCGGGGAGCATTTGGAGATAGAAACCTTGCTATGATCACAGGTGACTTGGCCAAGGGGCATCTTTCTTCTAGGCCACAAATAGCTGAGCAACCTCATTCCCACAAACCAACCACCCAGAATCTGAACCATTACAGCTCATAACCTGAGCGGCTGCCCCAGACAGGGTGCTGGCAACCTCAGCTAGGGCCAGGGGAGGGAATGAGCTTCGTGGCAGACTGCCCTGGATCCAGCTCAGCGGCCTGGGAAGTGTGCTCGGGCTGAGCTGCACGTGGTCGGGGACAGAGCGAAGTTTGCTCATCAGACCTTTCAGCTTTGGGAACCGTAAATTCAGTCAGGGAGCCCCCTCCCCAGGCAAGAGCCTGAGAGCAGCGTCTCAAGCCACAGGGCTGTTACCTGTCGCCCACTCTCCAGAGCCATAGCCCTGCTCCCTCCGGAGCCCGCATGGCCCTCACCTGCTGTCGCCCCCTTCGAAGAGCACACATCATTCCCCTCTGAAGAGCCCCAAGCCTAGCCCTTGAGATGGGCTCAGCCAGACAGCCTGGGAAGTGGGTGAGGGGCTCAGCTAGAGCCGCCAGACTCGGGGGGGCTTAGCTATTACAGCCATGCTGGGGGTTCCTCTGATTCTCCTCTGGGGTGTTCACTGTTATCAACGCCTCTCCTGAGATCTGGTGTTTTTCTCAAAGCCCCAGCTCCTGGAGTCATGTGAATATCTGAGCCTCTCAGCCTTCATTTTTAAAAAGTACATTTCTAGCCCTGCTGGTTGGAGAGAAAAGCTGGAAAACATGACAGGAATGTGGCCTAAAGGCTGCAATATGAGTAGGCAAATCCCCTGCCCCCACCGCCAAATTTAGAATTTTTGAAAATCTCACAATTCTTCAGCCAGTCTCAGGATGTTGGGGAGCCTGACTCACTGCTTTTGAGCATGCGAGGCTGGGTCTTGGCCCCTGCGATAGGCAGGAGCAGCATGGCATCTGCCAGCTGAGTGCATGAGATGGTGATCAGGCCATCAGAGAGCCACCCGGGACATTATATCTGTCTGTTTGTGGGGGCTGCTGTAATTCTCACTGGTGAGAGGCTGGGGGAAAGGACCCTGCAGGGACTGGTGGTGGCTGCTGCTCCTTCCAACAGAGGCACAACAGCAAGTGCTAGCAGAGGGGCCTGGCCAGGGGCGAGGCTGTTTGGTCAGCAGAGACTGGACACAAGTGCTGACTGAAGCCGTCTCACCCCTGAGGAGCAGGGAACTAAGACCTGGACCCCAACCCCAGGACCCAACATACAGGCTTCAACAAATGAGTGAAAGGCTTCTCTTCCCTGTGACAGACACTAGCCAGGCCCACCCCACGCACACAGAGCCAGTGCCCCGTGTGCTGCTCCCCTTGGCATGACTCAACGCCAGCCTCGCAAGCCGGGCTGAGTCCCAGAGCCAGGCCTCAGGCTGTGATAGCTCCATGCACTGCTGGGAACAGGCACAATTATGGTGTAACTCACCCCACCCTACAGAGGTAGGCCTTGGCTCCTGGCCCCTCAGGTCCCAAACCATGGGCCTCTGCCGTGGGCCCCAACAGCATCTGTCCTCTGCATGGGGCGCAGGCCCACGAGGCCTCATCATGCATGCATCCACCCAGTCTGCATGGCACAGGCCGAGCACTCCAGCTGCCTTGAAGAATCTCTAGGCCCTCTTGCGGTAGCCAGGTAGGGTCTTTGCTAAATGCCTCCCTAGGCGCCTGGAATGTGACTGAGTCTCCATGTGTGGGTTCCCTGTTCTCCCCTGGGGCCCTGACGGGCCTGGGCTCCACTGAGACCCTAACAGGCCTGGGCTCCCTGGGCTCCCATGTGGTTAAGATGGGCCTCGGGAAAGTAACAAAGGGCACTTGGCGGCAGGCAGCCATGGCTCTGTGTAAGCACCCAGGAGGTGTGTGTGAAATGAGGCATCCCCAGATATAAGGCATGATCCCCCTCTCCTGCCCAGGGGGTTTATACAGGTCCCACCCCTCCAGTGCATGGCTGTTATAGGACGTTCCATGCCTTGTAAATATGGGACTAGCATTTTCCAGGCCTCTGAGGCATGGGACCAAGTAGAGACCCAGCTGTGGGTGTGGCAAGGAAATGGGAGGGCCCACATGTCTAGTGGGAAAATCTAAACTTCCCCTCATGCTGGGTGTGTGAGAGGCAGGAGATATAGCCTTCTAGTGGCTGTGAGACTGATGAGACACAAGTTCTTGAGTATGTGGGAGCTCCAGGATACATCACCATTGCAGGGGGAGTTAACCATGTCCCAAGGGAGTGCAAGTGACAGGATTCAGCATGTCTTGTATGTATGGGAGTGCCAGGATACATCCAATCTCTAGCATGTGGGAGTGATGGGATAAAGGTGTAGGACTGATGGAATACATCGTGTCTCGAGTGTGTAGGAGTGATGGGATACACCATGTCCGGAGTGTGTAGGGCTGATGGGATACACCATGTCTTGAGTGTGTAGGAGTGATGGGATACACTGTGTCTCAAGTGTGTAGGACAGACAGGATACACCGTGTCTTGTGTGTGTAGGAGTGGTGGGATACACTGTGTCTCGAGTATCAGAGGGGTAGCCGTGTTAGTCTGTATCCACAAAACCAACAAGGAGTCTGGTGGCACCTTAAAGACTAACAGATTTATTTGGGCATAAGCTTTTGTGGGTAAAAAACTACTTCTTCAGGGGCATGGAGTGAAATGCCTGCATCTGTATTTGTCACTCCATGCATCTGAAGAAGTGGTTTTTTACCCACAAAAGCTTATGCCCAAATAAATCTGTTAGTCTTTAAGGTGCCACCAGACTCCTTGTTGGTTTTGTGTCTCGAGTGTATAGGAGTGGTGGGATACACTGGGTCTCGAGTGTGTAGGAGTGACAGGATACACCGTGTCTTGAGCGTGCAGGAATGGTGGGATACACTGTGTCTCGAGTGTGTAGGAGTGATGGGATACACTATGTCTCGAGCGTGTGGGGGTGGTGGGATACACCATGTTTCAAGTGTGTAGGAGTGATGGGATACACTGTGTTTTGAGTGTGTAGGGCTGATGGGCTACAGTGTCTCGAGTGTGTACCAGAGATGAGATATACTATGTCTCAAGAGTGTAATAGTGACAGCATATACTATGTGTCCAGTGTGTGGCAGTGGCAGGCTACACCGTGTTTTGCGTATGAGGGAGTGACTGGATACACCTCTGTGTATTAGTGGTGGGAGTTCTGGGTTCAGCCAGGTTAAGGTTTTTAAAAATCTAGCATGCTGTCATGACATTAAACGGTCATTTGTGGTTTGAGGTTTTGCATCAAGTTGGGGCTCGTGATTCCATGTAACAAGCACCATTAATAAAACCACTGAACCTTGTATAAAACACACAGTGAGGGGAAACACTGAAAGCATTGCTCACAGAGAGTGATTTTCAAAAGTTCCTTTATTCCCTTTCCATTTATGTGCACAAAGATGTATAAAGGAAAGGTCCTTGTCTGAGAGCCCTTTCGATCAGTGCAGGTGTCACCCTGCCCTCGGGGGCAGGAAGGTCAAGCCCAGGGGAGCAACCAGACAGTTCTCTCTCAATTGCTCTCCATCTCATTTTCATTTTTGGAAAAGTCAGTATTATTCTTGAGAGAAAAAACCTTAATAATGTGATCAATGCGGTGATGTCTGCCTGAGTCTGTAGAGAGCCTGAAATCGTAGTGCTGAGGTGTGACTTGTCCCTTTCATTTCAATGGTTGTAACTCTGATGCCAGTGATCACTATTTCACTGCTCATCAAAGTGTGTGTGAATGGAGGGAGCTGATACTATTATGAAGATCTTTAACATTCAATATTGAATAGAAATCATTCCTTAAAATAAAAATGTAAGGACATGATTTACAATACGATTTCATTTCATTTCATTACAAATCTAAAAGCTGGGCAGGGTGGGGTGGGGGAGGGGGCACAAGTGATTTCATTTTCATGGGGGTGGCAGGGGAGGGCTCAGTCTTCCAAAGTTTGGGAAATGCTGCTTCAGAGTGTAATCAATGTCTTTCTGGAGGGAAAAGGGAATAGGTTAGTTACGGACTATAACTCGTGGGTTGCTGATGTTAAAATTGAAGTCTGATTCTTTTTAAGACAAAGAAAGAAAGAAAGAAAGAAAGAAAGAAAGAAAGAAAGAAAGAAAGAAAATACATCTTTTGTGTTTCTGTGACTTTTCACTGGCAGCGTAGCTGCTGCAAAGTTATCGGTGCAGCACACAGTCTCTCTGGTCTCTCCAAGACCTTGCAAACTTCCATCCAAATCAGGATGTTTAAGTTATTGGGTCAGATCCTCAGCTGGTGTAAATGGACATAGTTCTATTTACTTTAAGGGTGCTATGCTGATTGACCTCAGCAAGGGATCTGGTTCCTTGCTTTAGCTTGCCTTACTGATCACTCCAATGTCACGTTGATAAATGCTGGACTGGCCATTATGCCAGACTCTTATTAGACAGAAGGTGAAAAAAGAAAGATAGGACAGAGGGAGGAATAAGGTGAGGAGGGAAAATGATGCAGGAGAGCGGGGGTGAGAGTGGGGAGGGAGGGGGTTGAGATGGGTCCCAGGGGTTGTCAGAACTCAGCCAAATGCGATGGACGTGATCATATCTCCTCACCTGGTCGGTATCTCTCAGGATCATTGCAATGGCAGCCTAAATTCTGGGGTCAGAGATGCTGGAGGCAGTGATGGGGGGGACACACTCCCTCTTTGGCCAGTTGGCTCCTTCAGGGTGTCCAGTCTGAAGCAGAGGCAACCAAGCTAACTGCTCATTAGCTAAGGAGAAATTGTTTTTCTGATTGTTGTTCAGCACCCTGAGCACTTTTGCAGGGGGCAGGGTGTTGCTTTATAATAATAATTATTATTATTTATTAAATAAGTTGCCAAGAGGCCTCCCCCATCCCCCACATACCAGTGTCCTGGAAGGAGTGGCAGCCCAGTCCCATCAGAATTCACCAGTCAGAACACACATCTGGGGATATTCCGGTCAGCGCCGGCTTCAGCATTTCTGCCGCCCCAGGCCATAGGGAAAAAAAAAAAAAAGCCGCGATCGGCGGCGGCAGTTCGGCGGCAGGTCCTTTGCTCCTAGAGGGCGTGAGGGACCTGCCGCCCCCGAATTGCCGCAGGTGCCGCCCCTCTCCCTTGGCCGCCCCAAGCACCTGCTTGTTAAGCTGGTGCCTGGAGCCGGCCCTGATTCCGGTTATGAACATGTCCTGTCATTCTAACATCATCTTGGTTTGTTGCCAGAGCAATTCTGGGACCTGCCCAATATATTTTGACAACCCGTGGTGAGTTCTTGTCACTAAAGAAATCCACTGCTATCAGTCTCTTTGTCTCCAATTTATTTATAATAGAACAGGTTAAACTAAACTTTAGTTCCCTTTCTTCCGTGAAAGTGACAGTACACCATCTCTCGAGTGTCCAGGAGTGACAGGATACCCTGTATCTTATGGGTGCAGGAATGACAGAATACACTATGTCTCAAGTATGCGGGAGTGATGGGATACACCGTGTCTCGTGTGCGGGAGTGATGGGATACACTGTCTTGTGTGTACAGGAGTGATGGGATACATAGTGTCGTGTGTGTGAGGGAGTGACAGGATATATCATGTCTGATGTGTGCAGGAATGACAGAATACACTGTGTCTCGTGTGTGTAGGAGTGATGAGATACATCATGTCTCAAGTGTGCAGGAATGACAGGGTGCACTGTGTCTTGTGTGTGAGGGAGTGACAAGATATACCATGTCTCATGTGTGCAGGAGTGACAGGACACACCATGTCTCGAGTGTGCGGGAATGATGGGATACACCCTGTCTCATGTGCAGGAGTGATAGTATACACCATATCTTGTGTGCAGGAGTGACAGGATACACCGTGTCCTCAATGTGGAGGAATGATTAAATTCACCAGGCCTAGTAAATGGATTTCATGGGAAGTCTCCCAGGCAGGTGACACTTGCTGGGGATAGAGTATCCCTGTCAACACTGGCTTCCCTGGACTGAGGGGTCTGCAGTTAGAGCGACTCGCAGAAATAGACCCTACTGATAGTGACTCTGCTTGAGGGACTGATCATCACGATGCTGTATTCCTGTCACCTGCTGAGATGGAGGCTCAGTTAGTGACTCCCCCAGAGAGAGGCATCCCCTGCCAGTGACTCCTAGGTTCCTAGGATTCTCCTGAAAGAGAGTCAGTGTCGCTGATCAGTGACCCCCACAAAGTCATAGTGACAGAGTTTAAGGCCAGAAGGGCCCACCAGATCATCTGATCTGACCTCCTTTATGTCCTAGGCCACCAACCCCACCCAGCCCCCGCACACTAACCAACAACCGCAATGAGACCAAAGTATTCCAGCCCCCAGGAGAGGAGACTGTTACATACCACAGACAGAGAAAAGGAAGGACTGAGGCCCCTGCAATGGCAGGGAAGTGACTAAGCGAGAAATACCCAGATAATCCCAGCACCCACACTGCCAAGGAAGGCGAAAAGCCCCAAGGTCACTGCCAATCTGACCTGGGGGGAAATACCTGCCTGACCCCACCTATGGCAATCAGTTAGACTCTGAACATGTAAACAAGAACCAGCCAGCCAAGCACCTGAGAGAGAGAATGCTCAGTGCCCTGGCCCTCCCTGCCCAACATCCCATCTCCAGCCAGGCCCACCCCAATGCTTCAGAAGAAGGAGAGTCAAGCAATGCAACAAAAACTCCACAGAATAACACTGCGGGGGGATCCCACCCTGACTTCTCCAGGTGGCTGAAGCCCTGAAGCATGAGCTTTTAGCACCATAAGACATAAACCAGAAGGGAGCCCCCAGGGCTGCCAAGCCCTGCCCACCCCCACCCCCCACTACCACAAGCAACCCCATCACACAATCACACTCATTGCTTTATTCAGCTCTCTCTTGAGACTAATTGAGTTGTTTGCCCCCATAACTTGTATGGGGAGGGGTTCCAGAGCCTCACCCCTCTGATAATTTCCAGACAGAATTTGTTCATGGCCAGTTTATATCCATTTGTCCTTGTGCCAACACTGTCCTTTAGCTTAAAGAGCTCTTCCCCTTTCCTGGTACTTATCCCCTGGGTGGATTTAGAGAGAGCAATCATAGCCCTTCTCGGCTTCTTTGTGCTAATCTACACAAGGCAAGCTCTTCCAGTTTCCTCTCCTAAGACTCCTCCATTCCCCTGACCATCCTAGGAGCTCTTCTCTGCACCTGTTCCAGGTTGAATTCACCTTTCTTGACCATGGGTGACCAGAATTGCACAGTGTTCCAAAGGAGGGCTTACCAGTGCCTTGTGCAGTGGCATTAATACTTCCCGATCTCTACTGGAAATGCCTCGCCTGATACAGCCTAGGATCATATTTGCCTTTTTCACAGCTGCATCCATTAGTGGCTCATAGTCATCCAGTGATCAGCCCACATGCCCAAGTCTGTGTCCTCCTCTGTTTCTTTTAACTGATGAGCCCCCAGCTTGCAGCAGAAATTCTTATTATTAGACCCTAAGTGCATGACCTTGCATTTTGTACTATTCCATTTCATCCCATTCCCGTCACTCACATCTTCAAGGCCATCCAGATCTTCCTGTAAAATATTCCGACCCGCCTCAGTATTTACACTGCCTCCCAAATTTTATATCATCAGCAAATTTCATTAGCACACTCCTACTTTTTGAGCCTAAGTCTCAATAATAAAAGTATTGAATAAGATTGGTCCCAAGACTTATCCTTGAGACACTCCACTAGTCACCTCTCTCTAGTCCAATACTTCACCTTTCAGCAAAACCCGTTGCCTTCTCCCCTTTAGCCAGTTTCTTATCCACCTTACAATGCTTGTGCTGATCCCCATCTTCCCTAATTTAACTAATACTGTCCTACGTGGTACCATGTCAACTGCTTTACCGAAGGCCAAGGATATCAGATGTACAGCACTTACCTTATCTAAGAAAATCACTTATTTTCTCAAAGGCAAAAATCAAGTTAGTCTGGCATGATCCACCTTTCGGAAACCCGTACTGCAGCCCATCCCCTCCATCTTTTACCTCCATGAAGTTAATTATTCTTTCCTTCACAATTTGTTCTAAAGCCTTGCATACTACTGAGGTCACACTAAAAGGTCTGTAATTGCCCTGCTCACGTTTTTTCCCTTTCTTAAACATAGGTGTTCTCCAGTCACATGGTACTGCCCCCAAACAGCTAGATTTATTCAAAATCCTTGCTTCTAGACTAGCAATCTCATGTGCCAGTTCTTTCAGTATTCCGGGGTGGAAATTATCCGGGCCCCCTAATTTGAGCACATTAAGCTTGTTAAGTTTTATTCCAGCACAGTTGTGGTAATTTCTATTTCTAGATACGCATTTCCATCTGACTTCATGCACGTGTTCCCTATTATCATCCTGATTGAAAATGAAGGCAAAGTACTCATTTAGTTTTTGGGCCATATCTCGATTATCTGTAATCTCTTTCCCAGGCACACTGCACAGCAGCCCAACCTCATCCTTCCTTAGTCTCTTTATTTATAGAAATAAAAAAATCTCTTATTATTTATTTTAATTTCCTTGGCAAGAGCTACTTCAGCTTGACTTTTAGCAATTCTCTTTAGTCCTACATTTTCTAACCTCTGTGAGGTAGATTTCTTTGGTGATCTAGCTCTTTGTCCATTCCCTATAGGCTCTCTGCTTACTCCTCCTAACCTTTTTGAGGTGGTAATTCATCCAGCTGGGGCTGGAGCCTTTCCCTACAACTTTTCTCCCTTTGCTTGGGATGCAAATTGCAGCTCATTTTTGTACAGTTAATTTGGAGAAATTCCAAACCTGTGAACTGAAGTGCTTGAGCTTGTCAGTCCAGTCTCTGATTCCCTAGAATTTCCTAGAATCTGCCCTTTGGAAATCAAATCCCATAGCTGAGGACCTGGTTGATCCTTCCATTTAATTTAAATTGAATCAACATGTGATCACTCAATCCAAGGTTATGTCCTACAACTGGCTGGTCTATGGTATCCTCACTGCTTACCAAAACCAGGTCTGAAATTGCGTCATCTCGTGGTGGTTCAGTGACAGTTTTATGAAGAAATCTCTCATATATCGCATCCAGGAATAGCCGAGCCCTAACAGTATTAGTAACATTTATTCGCCAATCTATACCTGGGAAGTTAAAGTCTTTTGTAATGACATAGTGACGAGAGGGGGGAAGGATAGCTCAGTGGCTTGAGCATTGCCCTACTAAACCCAGGGTTGTGAGTTCAATCCTTGAGGGGGCCACTTAGAGATCTGGGGCAAAATCAGTACTTGGTCCTGCTAGTGAAGGCAGGGGGCTGGACTTGATGAAAGGTGAAAGGTCCCTTCCAGTTCTATAAGAAAGGTAAATCTCCATATATATATAGAGTGGGGTCTCCAGGTCATGACCCCACAGAGACAGTGGGGATCTCCCTAGAGCAGGGATGGGCAAACTACAGTCCAGGGGCCGGATCTGGCCCCTCAGGGCTTTGGATCTGGCTCACGGAATTGCCGACGCTGTGGGCCCTGCACTGCTCCCAGAAGCAGCTGGCACCACTTCCCTGTGGCCAGTGGTGGGGGGGGCAGAGGGCTTGGTGTACTGCCCTTGTCTCCAGGCACCAGCTCCCATTGGCCGGGAATGGGGAACCACAGCCAATGGGAGCTTCGGGGGAGGTACTCACAGGCAAGGGCAGCATGCGGAGCTCTCTGAGGTGGTGCTGGCCACTTCCAGGGGTGGCATGGTGCAGGACCAGGGCAGGCAGGTGTGCACTGCTGCCACCCCGGAGCCGCTCCAGTTAAGTGGTGCTGGGATGGAGCCCAAACCCCTCCTGCACCCCAACTCCCTTCCCTGGCCCTGCATGCATTTTCCTTACCCAGATGTGGCCCTCGGGCCAAAAAGTTTGCCCACCCTGCCCTAGAGGGGCACGCTGACCTCACATGTGCTCCTGGGGCCAGTTCATGTTGCACTGAACAATCAACATCAAAAGCCCTGTTTGCATCTGCCCAGCCCTCCAACCGCCCAACTGCCCAGCTCCTTGCTGCTAAGTCCTGGGCAGCCCCGCCTGGAGCACAAGTCACCATTACCCCTTTGGGTGCCCTGGGTAGTGTGAGCAGGTTGGTGGACACAGGGAGGTTTGGGGGAAGCCAGCGACAGCCAGGGGCCTGGGGAGACAGGGGGGACTAAGTATGGCAGGGAGTTGGGGTGCTAGGGGAAGAGGCACCATGGGTGGCAGGCTGGGGGTGGGGTGCTGAAGGTTGCTACGGGCAGTGGGACCCCACTGGGGGAGCTATGGGCAGCCTCCCACCCCCCTTTGGACCCATCCCCCATTCTGTGCCCCCAGCCCCTCTCCTGCTGTCCTTCACCTCCCTAACAGCTGCCTCCTCCCGGACTCCCACTGCCAGCAGGGGGAGGGGTGGCAGGAGGCTGCTGCAGTGGCCATTGTAGCCAGGAGGGGGAGCTGCAGGCCACACTTGCTGGATGCCATGTGCTATGTCAAATGCTGGATCACCTCCCCTGGCCTCCCCCAGCCAGGGCCTCCCCTGGGTACCTCCAGATCAGCCAGCCAGGGCCTCCCCTGGGTCCCTCCAGCCCAGCCAGCCAGGGCCTCCCCAGTGTCTCCTAGCCCAGCCAGCCAGGGCCTCCCCTGAGTCCCCCCAGCCCAGCCAGCCAAGGCCTCTTCTGGACCCCTCCAATCTGACCAGCCAGAGCCTCCCCTGAGTCCCCCCAGCCCAGCCAGCCAGGGCCTCCCCTGGGTCAGACTCCCCCAGAGGCCAGAGCAGTCCATTCCTTGCTCTGCTATTGGTGAGTCCCCCAGAGAGCAAGTGTGAATCCCCACCCTGACCTGGCCTGTCACTGAGCGCGAGAGCCGGCGGTACGTGAGAATGGGACAGCTCTGTCCCCACAGCAGCCCAGTAACTGATGTGCTCCCCACACCTTCCTGCTCCACCACCCCCAGCAGCTCCTGGTGCCCTGAGACCTGGGAACGGCCCCATCAGTCCCTCACCCCTGCACTGGCAAGTTTGGTCTCTAAGGCCTTCCCCATGAACTCACTTTGGCCCAGAGAGGCCACTGAAGGCTCCCCTGTGGAGCATAAGGAATGTGACTGGTTCTGCAGCTGCAGCTGCTCTGGCTCCGGGCGTCTCCCAGCCCAGGTGTCAGACCCGAGCTCCTGCACCTGCTGCAGCGTATTCCACCCAGTCACCTTAACACAGACCCCACCACCCTGAGACTGTGGGGCCTCGGGGCTTCCCTACAATCCCTGTGGTACTAGCTCCTGCAGCGGGTGTGGAAGGTGAATTCCCGGGCCAGGATGTAAGTGGGATGTCTGGACAATCCCCACCTTTCTCTGGCTAGTTTTCCTGCACAGCCTGGTGCGCAGCCACCGGGGCTGGTAGCAGCCATGCACAGCAATGCAGTCTGGGGCCTGCAGACTCTAAGGGGGGGTTGTTCTGTGGCCTTGCTGGGGAGAGAGGCCTTGAGCAGCTTGGGAGGCATTAGTGGGGCAATCGGCAGGGGGCACACACTCATGTAGGCGCGGGACAGGTTAACGTGGGGCTCCTGGGAGCAGGGGTTTCTATACCAGGCCCAGGACAGCTGGGGCAGAGTTCTGAGGGGATGAGGCCGGATCCTCCTTGCCATGGCCCAGAAATGAAGCACTGGGGGCCTGGCCATTGGTCTGGCCTTAGGCTGGTGGGGTTTGGACAGGGCTGAGGAAAGCCCCAGTCCCAACCCCCTGCACGCTGGGCCGGCAGGGGATGTTCTGAGCAGAGCAGGGCACATCCTGAACATGGCAGGGGGCAGGACTTTGTTCCCCTTTGTGGTTCCCTGTGGCCTTAGCCAAGGCGCCCTCCAGCTCAGCTGGCTCCATATCTACACCAACCAATGCATGAAACCCTTTGTAAAGGGAGCTGCTGCTGCCTCTGGGCATGGGGTGGGCAGGACAGCAAAGAGGTTTGGGTGGGTTGGCGTGGCATGGTGGGAACACAGGCTGGGGCAGGAGGCTGGATGGCAGGAGCTGTGCTGCCTGTTCTTAGCATGGGGGCCTGAAGGAGGAGAGGGTGTAGGACAGGAGGGTGGCAGGAGACGAGGGCTCAGGGAAGTCCATTGTATAGTGGGAGGGAGGGAAGGGCACTTGCAAAGGTTGTGCCCAGGTTGGAAAGAGCCTGGTGTAAAGTGGATGCTACCATGATATACATCCAAAATAATGGTCAGTTCCCAGGGGAACATTGCTCCAGTTTTTGCATGTCCCAGGGCCTGTCCTTCCCAATAACCTCCTGTCACCGACCCCTGTATCCCAGCACGTACCCCTGGGTAGCCTGGGAGGCTGCGCTCTGCTGCCCCAGTGCCCGTACTCTTGCCATCTGCACAGCTGGCTTTACCTTAGGTACAGGCTCCTGGGAAGAGGCAGTGAGATCAGCAGGGTCCACAGGTGAGAGGTGGAGGCTCTCCCAACAGCAGCTGCTCCAGGTTGAAGCAAGGCAAGGGGCTCTCCTGTGCAAACCAACCGGGGACTCCAGTGGCTCCATTTCCACACTGACCCCAGGAACTCGCCTGAGCCCAGCTCCTGCAGAAACGAGCAACGAACCCAGCAATGTGAGGAGCAGGTTGGAAGCCAGGAGGATTGGAGGGCAGTGGGCATGACTGCCCAGGACTGGATTCATCATTGGTCTGCCCGGTGCTGGGGGAGCATTGGTCCATGCAGGTTCTGACTTGAGGACAGGGTGGATGACAGCAGCATGGCCCTTTTCCACATTGCATGCCAGGCTGTATCTGCGCTTAGTGCCCACAGTGCCTTGTGTGGCCGGGGGGAGGAGATTCCTGCATTGCTGACTTTGGCAGCTGGCCCCCCCTTCGGAACAGGCTCTGTGTTCATCCCAGCTGGCGCTGAACTCTCAATATTACCGGAAAGCCATATTTGTACCATGCTCAGAACACTTGGTTTGGGTGAGCAGTGGGGCAGGGTGGAGGGCGGCCGTTGAGTGTTGTGCTGTGTTCTTGTATGTACATAAAGGGGATACAACCAACGTCAGTGTTACTTTATAACCTTTCTAATATCCTGTGCTAATCTCAGAAAATAGTCCTATCAATATATCTGGATTGTACATGTCACCTGCCTGCGTCTCTCTGCTTCCCTGCGGGGCACCCAGCGCCGAGCAAGAGCTACCTGGACACGGGCTGCCCCTCAAATGCCAGTGTGATGCAGCACCAATGTTTCCCCATCACCTGCCTTTCCTCTGTCTCCTCCTGGAGCAGCACCCGCTGCCATAACTGCTCCTCATGCTGAGAGGCAGGCTCCTCTCCGTCACTCACACACACCCTGTGTCTCTCTCACACACAGTTTCTCTCTCCCGCGAGCACATGCGTTGTCCTGGGCAGCGTGTTACACTTGCTCACACACACAGGTTGTTGGGCCCGGTGTTCACACATGGGCACGTTCGTGCCTGCTCAGACCTGCTGTTGGTCGCTCATTCCAGTGCTTAGCTCTATGCCCTGACCGCAGTGCTGGGATTTGCTTGGAAATGGCCTTGCAGCACGTTGCTGGAAATGGCTTCACACCATAGACACCTGCTGCACAGAGCTGGGGCCTTTGGGACCAGCCCATGGTGATTCCGGGGGGGTCAGGCCAACTCCCCCTCCCCGACTGACTCTGCCAGGTCAGAGACTGCTGGCGAAACACATGGCCATAGCCAGGGGCAGCTCTAGCTTTTTTGCCGCCCCAAGCACGGCAGGCAGGCTGCCTTCGGCGGCTTGCCTGCGGGGGGTCCCCGGTCCCATGGATTCGGCGGCATGCCTGCGGGAGGTCCGCTGGTCCCGTGGCTTCCGCGTACCCGCCGCCGAATTGCCGCCGAATCCACGGGACCGGCAGACCTCCCGCAGGCATGCTGCCGAAGGCTGCCTGACTGCCGCCCTCGCAGGGACCGGCAGGGCACCCCCCGCGGCTTGCCGCCCCAGGCACGCACTTTTAGCGCTGGTGCCTGGAGCCGCCGCTGGCCACGGCTGCCCAGGTAGCCTCACAGATCCCTACTTCACCAGCAGTGCTCTTAGAGTGTGAGGAGCAAATCACCAGTGCCAGAGCCTGGCTGAAAGGCCTGAGATGACAGGCACTGAGGGGTGAAATGGGCAGGACTGCATGGAGCCAGCTCTGGGACTGCTAAGGGCAGCAGAGGGCACAGTGAGCCAAGGGCAGCAGAGGGCATGGGGAGCCAGGGGCAGCAGAGGGC
>NW_020664600.1:1181255-1183812 GCF_002925995.2 Terrapene triunguis | reverse complement strand
GGGGAGCCAAGGGCAGCAGAGGGAATGGGGAGCCAAGGGAGCAGAGGGGCTAAACGGGATCTAAAGGATCTTCAACAAAAAAGACAGGCAAGGGAACACCATGGAGGCTCCCCAATGCCTCTGATCTCTTCACTCTCCTCCTAGCGTGAAAGAAACCCCCCACATCTGCACAGACGAGGCATAAGGGCACGTAAAGGACTAGGTGGACAGGGTGAACGTGTACAGCTCAGTGGCTCGGCAGAGGAGCTGCTTCTTAGTTTGTTAAAGGCATCACCGACCCCTTTGAAAGTCATGGAAACCCGTGGGGAGTCCAGTGAACTGGAGGACCTTAGCCTAGCTCAGCTCCACAGCACATGGCAGAGCCCTCCTGGAGTTACCATCCAGTAAGTCTGAGTGCAGCTCCAGGAAAGGCTGGAGGAAATACTGAGGAGCGAACTATCCCTAAATCTCTACAGGACCCTGCAGCCATGAGGCACTGTACACATCAGGGGGCTTGTTGAGGCCAGGCGTCATGGATCCACGGGATCGCTGCTACACCCCCAGCTTTGGAACTGTCTCTTGGAGGAACCCCTTTGCCGGGCCAGACCCCCAAGGAGTCTTACTCTCCCTTCAGGGTCGGCCACATGGCCTCGCCGCCTCCTAGACTGAACTGCTGGGGCTGCAGCACTCCCACTTCACAGCGTGAGCTTTGCTCGGCAAGTCCAGCCGAGCTGGACTCCTGGGAGAGACTTGTCCACTCTGCAGGGCTTGATGCACCTCCCCAGCAATCCCAGTGACACTCAAGCAGGGTTGTCAAAACAGCCGGATTTACTAGACAGCTGGAACACTGCAGCGGGAGTCCCTAGCTTAGCACAGAGACAGGAAGGTTAAAGTATGGACCAGTCTGGTCGGACCAGACCCCAGCCACGCTGTAGTGAACCCCAGGTTCAGGCTCCGTCTGTCTCTTATTCTCACCTTCTTCCTCAGTTCCAACTCCCCAGGTCAGAGAGCCCAGACTCCTTCCAGCTACCCGTTTTTATCCCAGGCACCTCACCCCTTATGCCTGCTTAGTCCGCAGGCTGGGCTCTTTGCTCAGCTTCCCTGCTGACAGGTGGGGAAATCCCCCTCCCTCTGGGTCATGGATCGCTAGGTGTCCATGTCCCACTGACATGGGGGCAGCCTTGACCGGTCCTTTTCTTAGCGACCCATTGAGGCTCAGACAGCTAGGTCACATTCACCCCTATGTCTCTTAGCCTGCCCTGAGAGCACACTTAATCCCTCCCCGCAACACACACACTGGTAACACAGGGGAAACTGAGGCACACATAGGGATCATACAAATATTACAAAAAATTCCTACTTCATCATGTCTTTGCCCCCTTCGAGACCAAATTGAGTAGGGGCACTTCAACCAGTGACCTGGAGAAATTCAACGTCTTTCCCATCCCCTGGGGAGCTGAACTCCCAGGCACTCCCATGATTCTTCCAGCCCAGTTCCTAACCAACCAAACGTAGGGTTTCCAATGCACAGCTCAGAGCAGTTCCCCATCCCCCCTTCGGTCTGGGCGGGTCGATGGCATTTGCAGGGTGCATGTGAGGCATTTTCATGTGGCCCTTCTCCTTTTTGTCACCCCAAAACCTTTGGGTTTGAAACTGGGCTGGGGTCCTGCCACTGCCTCCTCTCCCTCGTCTGCCAGGGAGTGAGGAGGGCAGTGACCCCACATTCCTCCATGTGTCAGACCTCTCGGCTGCAGCCTGGGTGTCCTGACCCCGTGGTTGGAGTAGGAAGTTGACCCCCTGAGCAGTTAGCAGGGGATCAGTGTAGGTTTGTCCCCCTGCAAAGTTGATCTTAACCCAGCCATATCTCTGGGGCTCTGGTGAGGCAGGGGTACAGGGTGCACTTCTACATTGGCAGGCCCCCTCTGCAGAGGTTTCTCCACCCAGGGCTGTGCACATGCCAGGATCCCATTTCCCCTTGGGGGTTAGCCAGTTGCCCTCACCCCCAGGGAGGAGATGGGTAGGAGCCATTCCTCTGTCCCACTCAGATCCAGGTGTCTGTTTGTAGACAGAAAGGTGTCCTGAGCGTTACAGCCTTTCCTTTGTGTTGCAAGCAAGGGGGGTGACCACCCCTCATTCTCCCTGCCAGCCAAGCTATTTGCATTTGCACTGACACCGCCAGTCTGAATGTGATTCAAAGCCTTGGCTGGTACAGAAACAGGGACTGAATTTTGTCTTACAGTGATACAATTAGTTCCCAAAAGGATGTCACAGCTGACATCCTGAAGAACCCCAACTACCAGCCACCCCGATTCCTCCTGTGTCTGCCCCGGGATCTGAGCCACAGGCAGAGTGAATGGCTTCACATTTAGAACCTTAACCCAGGCCACACAGCCCTGCAGCATCTAGTGGGGTTGACCATACAGGGTCTGACAAAGAGTCTCTCTGTCCTAGAATCTCTCCACCCCATGAATGTTTTCCCATTACCCACCACCTTCTGCTCCCACTGGGGGTCAGAGGAGTCTGAGCCCAGGAGAGTACAACAGGACATAGATTCATAGATTCTAGGACTGGAAGGGAC
>NW_020664600.1:1169885-1180855 GCF_002925995.2 Terrapene triunguis | reverse complement strand
CTCAGATACCTCCTCTATTAGCTCCTTGAGTACCAATGCCTGGAGGGGGAGCCCGTCTGTCACCTCCCCCTGGCTCTGTGACTGCTTTCCTCTGAAAGGTCAGTCGCTTAGTTCACTCTCCAGGCCTGAGTTCCAGGCTGCCTTCTTGGCTGGGTGGATAAGTTAGATCCTCTGTCCTGGGCAAACCTTATTTCATCAAACTTTAGGCATCCTCCCCACTTGCGCCCTGTTTTTCCACAAATGTTGCACCTCTGGTCCTTGCAATACCTCAGTGGGAGTCTACTGGGATTGGCTGCTCCCCGCACTTTGGGTTTCCCTGAATCCCATTTCTAGGGCACCTCCATTGGTTCCCCTTCCCAGG
Source organism: Terrapene triunguis (assembly GCF_002925995.2). Lineage (NCBI taxonomy): Eukaryota > Metazoa > Chordata > Testudines > Emydidae > Terrapene > Terrapene triunguis. The sequence goes on along the minus strand of NW_020664600.1, from coordinate 1,180,494 downwards.
ATCCATGCTTAGACCATTCCCCTTTGGGTCTTCTTTCATACCCAGACCTATTGTCCAAAACCCATCTGCCAACCAGCCTGTGCTACGCAGCTTCTTCGGCTTCCTGACCACTAGCCACATTTTCAGCTTGTGGGGCCAGATCTCAGGGAGTTGTTCCAACCCAACTGCTCCAGGTGATACAAATCCTCCAGTGTGGTGATGCCTGCACTTTACCCCACTTGTGCAGGTATTCTCCCGCCAGGATGGTGGCTTCCATCTGTCACACCCTGGGCTTTTTGCACACCCTGAAAACTTTTCCTATAAGCCTCAGTTGTCAATTCAAACTGTTCATAGTCTCCAGTATCAACTCAGTCCATCTGGCTGTACACCTCTATAGCTTACGGACTAAGTAAGGGGCTGAGGCAGCTGAGCTGGTCTGTAGGGCCAACCTGGTTCAAATCACAACCTTTCTCAAAGGCAGTGAGGCTGGCGTGTATATCCCTCCCTCCTTAAACTGGGGCAACAATTTGTTATCTAGGTTTCCTGCAGAATTGGCATCCCAGGATCTTTCCCCACTTCCCCCACGGGGGGTTGTCTTGCCCCTCGGCTTCCCCATCTCGAGTTCATGAGTTCTCTGCGTTCTCCTGGCTCTTCTGCTGGTCTTCCTCATGCTTCCACTGCTTCTCCTGGTCAGCTTGCTCCCTTTGGTGGTCCTCTAGGCTCTGTTGCTCTAGCTGAAGCTCCTTCGCTTTCAGCTTCAACCCCCACTTCTTCAGTTCTATTGAGGGCATGAAGATGCCCTGCTGGAAGGGGATCTGGGTCATGTGGATCATAGAATCATAGAATATCAGGGTTGGAAGGGACCTCAGGAGGTCATCTAGTCCAACCTCCTGCTCAAAGCAGGACCAGCCCCAATTAAATCATCCCAGCCAGGGCTTTGTCAAGCCTGACCTTAAAAACCTCTTAGGAAGGAGATTCCACCACCTCCCTAGGTAACCCATTCCAGTGCTTCACCACCCTCCTAGTGAAATAGTTTTTCCAAATATCCAATCTAGACCACCCTCACTGCAACTTGAGACCACTGCTCCTTGTTCTGTCATCTGCTACCACCGAGAACAGCCGAGCTCCATCCTCTTTGGAACCCCCCTTCAGGTAGTTGAAGGTTGCTATCAAATCCCCCCTCACTCTTCTCTTCTGCAGACTAAATAACCCCAGTTCCCTCAGCCTCTCATAAGTCATGTGCCCCGGCCCCCTGATAATTTTCGTTGCCCTCTACTGGACTCTCTCCAATTTGTCCACATCTTTTCTGTAGTGGGGGGCCCAAAACTGGACACAATACTGCAGATGTGGCCTAACCAGTGCCGAATAGAGGGGAATAATCACTTCCCTTGATCTGCTGACACTGTTCCTACTAATGCAGCCCAATATGCTGTTAGCCTTCTTGGCAACAAGGGCACACTATTGACTCATATCCAGCTTCTTGTCCACTGTAATCCCCAGGACCTTTTCTGCAGGACTGCCACTTAGCCAGTCGGTCCCCAGCCTGTAGTGGTGCATGGATTCTTCCATCCTAAGTGCAGGACTCTGCACTTGTCCATGTTGAACCTCATCAGATTTCTTTTGGCCCAATCCTCCAATTTGTCTAGGTCACTCTGGACCCTATCCCTACCCTCCAGCTTATCTAACTCTCTCCCCAATAACGTAAGGGTGTGATGGATCCAGCTAGGAGGGTCTCCAAGATGCCCAACTCTTTGGGTATTTGAAAGTGCACACTAAGCCAAAGGTCTGGCCTGAAAAGAGAAATGGAACCAAAACAACCTGACTTCACTTTGAGACCAACTGAGCTGCCCGTGTGGACATTCTACGGGCATGTCTGCACGACAGACTTAAGTCAACTTATGTTAGGTTGACTTACAGCCACTGTAGCCCAGCTGGCAGCAGGGAACCAGGGGCAACCAGGCTTTAGCTGCCCGGGTTTCTTGTCAATTTCACGGCTCCAGCATGGAACCCTGAAAATTGACAAGACAGCCAACAGCCCATGTAAGTAACGCAGTGTCTATACAGATACTGTGTCACCCTAACTACGCCGCCATAAGCCCTACAGCTCTCATGGAGGTGGAGTTACTATGTTGGTGTAGTAGGGCACTTCCATCGGCAGGACAAGCCTGTAGTGTAAACACTGACATAGCTGCCTTACGTCAACCTAGCTGTGTAGTGTAGACCAGGCCTGAGGTCCACTGAACTGTGGCTTCTTCCACTTTAGTGACTTAATGGGCTTCACTAAACCGGAACAGGTGGCTTTAAACCGCCTGTAGGGGGGCCCACTCAGCCTTGACTTCAGCTTAACTCATTGCTTTAAATTTACTCCCTGGCTGACCTTGCCCATGCGGACCAGGCCCTAGAAACTACCCCCCGGGGAAAAGCCTGCAGTGGCTGGGAGCTGGAGGCTGTGCACCCACCGGGTCCTTTGCCTCATTGATTGTTCTGATTCTTTGTCTTTGGTTTACTGGACTCGTTTATTCAGCAGCAAAGTGGGCATGTGATCATCTGATGGGCCTGTCAGTGTCCGCCCAGCTTCACCCTGGCACGGGGGCCGGGTGACGGAGCTGGGAGCTCAGCCCCACTCTGAGTCACCATCTGCCGCAGCATAATTCACACAGACAGGCCAGATGCTGTGACTAGCACAAAGCTCTGCCACTTTCATGTGAGTTAAAATACATGAGCTGGGGGGCACCGGCCGAAGACTGGACCCAGCCCTGCTCTGAGCACGGGCAACATGGCACTGCCGCTGGCCACACATGATGGGAATTGCTGCCAAAGGAAGCCCACAGCTCACCTTGACACAACTGGTGGTGTTTCCTCAGTACCAGCCTGTGACATTCCCCAGGCTACAGTCTGGACTGTGTCCACTCAGTTCTCCAACCTGGGGAGCCTTTTACATGGCTTCACTCTGACAGCAACCACTCCTGGCCTGCCCACACCCAGCCTCCTGCATATAAGTTACTCCCGTGTACAGTACATGAGTGCTGCAGCCTAGGCTTGCCAACAGTCCCTTATTACAAGGGACGCCCCTTATTTTTCATCTCAACAAGATTGGGAGTTGCTGAGTGCTGCAAAGAACAGCAAGAAATTCCCCGGCAAACGTAGGTGAGTGCTGCTTAGTATTACTATCATTATTATGTCCCTTATTTTTGAAATATTGTTGGTGACCCTCCTGCAGCCAGCCACTCTTGATTTACACTGCAGAGTGACACCGGCAAACTCCCAGGCCCAGACTTTCCCAAAAATGCGCGTCTTGCATTAAACCCTCTCATGGACAATACAAACCCAAAGAAAGTCCATCATTTTATTAATAGAAAACGATATGCACAAATCCTGTTATCTCAAATGAAATTTCCCAAACACTTCAATTCAAACACCCTGGTTTAGATAAAACAATAAAACAAATTTATCAATTATAAAAGATAGATTTTAAGGGACTACAAGTAGTGAGGCATAAAAGACAGAAATGGTTACAAGAACATAAAAGGTAAAACACAACTAATGCCTAACTTAACAAGATAAGTGAATTTAAAGCAAAGGTCTCTCTCACCACATGTTCCAGCAGTCTTACCAGCTGAACTTCTTTCCGTCAGGATCCCTCCTCCACTCCAGTGCTGCTTCCTTTGTTCGTCAGGTGTTGCGGACGCCATGGATAGAGAGAAAGGGACAGATCATTTGGGGCATTTGCTCTCCCTTCTTATAGTTCTCTCTCTTCTTCGAGAAGCATCTCCAGCTGAGGTCCAGAAGACAGAAAGTCTGTATGGACAGGAACCCCAAGCTGTTTCTTTGTCAAGATGTAGATTTTTTCCCCCACATCCTCTTTCCTGACAAAGAATGGCCACTAACCAGGTGAGGGTCCATTTGATTTTGTTGACACCTGACTGAGTCATTAGCTTGCCTTTTGTCTCTGGAGAACTGGTTTGTGACTGCTCCCCAGACTTGGAACATATCTTAGTAATACCATACAGGAGAATCTTATAACTTTACATGCAATATTGCCACACATATTTTACCAGGACAATAATGGTCTGCAAATTCTGAATTTTCAGATGATACCTCACAAGGCATCCTTTGTACAAAATGTAGCATAGTCCTGGGGTGAACATGGGGTTCCAGACTGTCATAAAGGCTCCTTCTTCAAATACCCAACACAGCTGCCACCACCCTCCCAGTGCCCAAGGAGTCACCTGCTCCCTGCCCCAGCGCTGCCACCTCTTTCATTACATCACATATGGGTGGGAATTTCCCAGCTCCCCAGGATTCTGCAGAGCAGTTTCCTGCCCAGCCATTCCAAGCTCACAAAGGAGAAGCCAGCGCTCTGCTGAATTCCAGCCTCCAACAACCTACACAGCTGAGCATTAGTGGCTGGCGTTATTCTGCGGGCATTGCTATATGTGCCCCACTGCTTGGTATGAATCTGAATAACTGCTTGGTCAGTGCTGACTAGCATAGTCCGGCAGCAGCAGGAGGAGCCGCCAGCGCCAGGGCTATGAGCCTGCCCTGAACCACCGGGACTCTGAGCATTAGAGAGGCTGCTCAGCCATACTGCCTGGGTGTCTATTTGTGCCACAGGACTTACCCAGCAGCCTTCAGGGCAAGGTGACAGAAACCTGATGCTTTGGCTCAAGAGATGGCTTGGGGCTGCCTCCTTGGCTGTGCTCAGCAATCAGCACTATGCCCAGAGCGCACATGAACATGGCTCAGAGAAGGAGCCTGCCCAGCCGGGGAGCAGCCAGCTCTCCCCTCCCCTCATCACAAGGCTGCTCTGCACACGGCAGCTAGGCCTGGGTCTGAGCAGGCAGGGCTAGTTAAGCAGGTGCTGGGGCCGCAGGGGGTGTCACCGTCGGGAACCAGGGTCGGCGGAACTGAGCTCTGTCCCTAGAGATGGACGTCTCTGGTCTCCATCAGACCCAGGGCACTATCCTGGATACAGGAATCCCTGAGGAAGCATCTGACTCCAGCCTATGCGAGGCAGGAGCTCAGACTGGATGGTCAGAATGGCCCTTGAAATCTACACAGCTAGGAAAATTAGATAGAAAAGGCCTTTTAGTTCACACCTGGGGCCCATGCAGGATTGTTCCCTATGGCCAGGGCCTGTGTGTGGCAGCAGAGCTGACCTCCTTGGAGCAAGACCTGTGGGCTCTGGTATGATGGGCCTGCAAGACCCCTGTTCTCTGAGAAGCTGGCAAAGCCCCAGGACTCCACGGGCTCGGGTGTGACAGGCGGGCAAAGCCCCAGGAGTCTGTAGACTCAGGTGTGACAGGCGGGCAAAGCCCCGGGACTCCGCGGGCTCGGGTGTGACAGGCGGGCAAAGCCCTGGGACTCTGTGGGCTTGGGTGTGACAGGCAGGCAAAGCCCCAGGACTCGGTGGGCTCAGGCAGGCCAGGCCCTGGGCCTCTGTGGGCACCAGCTTGAGGGGCTGAAGATTCTCTGGCAGATTTGTTGAATTTAATCAATTGAATGTGGAATGACTAATCCAGCGGGCGCCATCACCTGGGAATTCATTTGGAGCCTGATAGCGTTGCACACTCGTCTCCCAGAGCGCCCTTGCGCTGCCTTCGAAATCCCCACCATAGGCATGAAATTCCCCTGCTGTGCGTGGGACACACCCATTGGGCCAGATCCTGAGCTGGGGGATTCCATGTAGCTCCATCAGCTTTGCTATTAAGGGCTGCAGAGGCCGGGGCTCTGGGGCCCTGCCTACAGGACATTGCCAGGTGGTATGATAACTAACTGGTGAGCATGTATTACGGGCCCCTCTGTGCCCAATCCACAGAGGGTATGAGTTGTTACGGGCCCTGCCTAGGGACTTGACTCTTTAGCTCAAGCTGTAGCAGCTTATGCCTTGACTCTGGAGGTCCCCGTTCAGCCCCTGGAGTGCTGGCTGAGTTGGCTGCCATCACACTATATCCAGTCCAGGTCTAAATGTAGCAAGCAATGGGATGTCTGCACTTCGGGGCAGCATGCTACACCAAGGGGGCAGAGGAGATGGTGGCTGTGGATGGGTTGGGGGAGGCGTCCTGTGTGCTGAGCAAGGAGCCCTCTAGTATGATGCTGTGCTTTGAGGGCAGATGTTGCCATGTCCCTGCACAGGGCCTCAGCCCCTGGGACCAGGCCGGCTGATGATGCCTGTAGAACCTTTCCTTCCTCCTCTCCTGTGCTGTTTGGGCAGGGACCTGTGGAGGTGGCTTGGGGCGGCCCTTCCCTGTGGTTCTGAGCAAGGGCACCCACGAAAAGGAGGCTGCAATGGGATGGGACAGACTTAGGCTGGCGAAGCAGATGTCTTTGATGTCAGGTCTAACCTGAGCAATGTATGTCCATGCTGAGTTCCCAACAGCAGCAGCAGACCCGGAGCTCGGCAGCGGCCTGGCATCTGCTCTGGCTGGAGCAATCAGGGGTAGAGCTGACCAAAGAATGGAGTTTTGGTTCAGAGCCAAACCCCCAAATCTGAAAAAATCCAGTTCAATTCGAACCAAAACCAATTTCATTTTTACATTGAATCGAAAAACTCAAAAAAGCAATTTGTTTTGAATGGACTGAAATCTTTCTGGTAAACTCAAAACTAATTTTTTTTTTTTAGTTTTTCATTTTGATTCTGCCATTTTCAGGTGTTTTGCACCCTTTTTTGTGGTCTTAGGTTTTTTTGGCCAAATATGAAACTGAAATGCTGTTTCAGAATTAAAAGTTGAAATGAAATGTTTTGACCTTTTTGAAACGTATTTTCAGATTTTTTCAGCCCAAACTATTAAATAAATTTGACCCAAATTCATGAATATTTTGGAACCCTGAGAAATGCATTTTTTCAGCAAAATTTCTATTTGCCAAAAAATTCACCCAACCTTAGTCTGGAGGGTGTTAAACTAATGGGAGAACAAATGGGCTTTCATTAGCACAAAATTGAGATGTTGAGAACAAAATTAACCAAGAAACCAAAGGATGTGAAGAAAAGAAATTCTTGAATTGCCTAGACACCAATGCTAGGAGCCTGGGTAACAAACAAGAGGAAATGGAATTGCTCTTTTAAACCCATACATTTGATCTAGTTGGTATTATTACGGAAACCTAGAGGGCTGATTTGCATGATTGGAATGTTAAATTCACTGGTTACAACCTTCAGTATTTAGGAAGGCTTACGTGGGCAAAAGGGGAGGGGGAGTGGCACTCTGTCAAAAATGGCCTTGCCTGTCTCCGAACCACTGGCAATTCAGAAGAAAATAATGTTGAATGCTTATGGATCAATGTCCTAACAGATAAAGCACAAGATGGGGTATCAGTTGGTGTTTGCTACTGACCCCCAAATCACACTAGGGAACAGGATCATAAGCTGCTGAGGACCACTGCACCAGCCACAGTGACCAACCATTGATGGCATCACACCAGGCATCATGATCTGGCTCAATCCTGAGAATCCAAGAATCTCTAGGGCAGCTCCGCAGGCAACAGCAGATAGGGTCAGGGTGTGCAGTGTGCACCTCTTTGTGCATCAATGGAGAGTTTCAGAGCACAGTGTGCTGGAGGAGATGTGCAGGCTCCTCACGTGTCTGTCTATAGTATATAGGGGAAAAGGCTGTGTGATCATGGGGGACTTCAGTTTGAGTGACGTATGCTGGAGGTCTCATGCTGCTGCTGCTAAAACATCCTCGGAATTTCTAAATATTATAGATGACAATTTCCCAACTCAGAAAGCGTTGCATCCAACTTGGGGGAATTCTTTATTAGACCTCATCTTGACAGATAAAGAAGAACTGATCACAGAACTAAAAATTAGTAGTAGTTTAGTGATTGTTATGTGCAAACAGAATAAGTCCAAACCAGGGATATATATATTCTTGGTGCTTTAAAGGGCCAGTTTCACAAAACTGAAAACAATTATGAGCCAAATCAATTGGGAGAAAGAATTTAAATTGAAAAATGTGAATGATAAGTGAGAACTGTTGAAGATTATTTTACTAGATGCCCAAAATGACACAATCCCCCAATTGAGAAAGAAGCCCACACTCGTTTTAAAAAAAACTGACTTGGAAGAGAAATAGAGGCAATACGATTAATTAATTACAATTAAAATAAAACCATATATATAACAAAAAGAAAAAAGGGGAAGTCGATAGTAATGAATATAAATCAGAAGCTAGAAATTGTAGAAAATCGATAAGGGGAGTAAAAGGACAGCAGGAGCCCTCTATGGTCAGCAAAGTTAAGGACAATAAGAAGGGGATTTTAAGTATATGAAGAACAAAAAGAATTCTAACTATGGTATTGGTCCATTACTAAATGGAAATGGTAGAATTATCAATAATGCAGAAAAGATGGAAGTGTTCAATAAATATTTCTGTTCTGTATTTGGGAACAAAAAATAGGTAGTGCAGATATATCATATGTTGATTAAACACATTCCATTCCAATACTAACTCAGGAGGATGTTAAACAGTAGCTTCTAAAGTTAAACATTTTAAAATCAATAGGTTCAGATAACCTGCATCCAAGAGTTTTAAAAGAGCTGACTGAGGCGCTCACAGGACCATTAATGTTGATTTTCAATAACTCTTGGAACAGTCAGGAAGTTCCAGAAGACTGGAAGAATGCTAATGTGCCAATATTTTAAAAGGGTAAATGGGATGACCTAGTTAATTATAGGCCTCTCAGCCGGATGTCGATCCCAAGCAAAATAATGGAAAGGTTTACACAGGACTTAATTAATAAAATAAGGAGGGTTTTATAATTAATGCACATCAACATGGCATAATGGAAAATTGATTCTGTCAAACTAACTTGATATCTATTTTTGATGAGATTGTAAATTTGATTATAAAAGTAATAATAGCATTGATGTAAAATACTTACTCTTCCGTAAAGCATTCTGCACAATATTTTAATTAAAAACTAGACTGGTGCAAAATTAACACAGCATACATTAAATGGATTAAAACCTGGCTAAATGACAAGTCTAAAAATGTAACTGTAAACAGGGAATCATCATCTAGCAGCTGTGTTTCTATTGGGGTTCTGTTGGGATCAGTTCTTACCCATGCATGATTTATCATCAATGATCTGGAAGAAAACATAAAGTCATCAGTGATAACGTCTGCAGATGAAAGAAAGACTGGGGGTGTAGTAAGTAATGAAGAAGACAGGTCACTGATTGTAAATGAGTGGCATCCTCCCAGGCGCCCCCTCATGGCCATAGGGAGCCTTGCAAGTGGACCCTCGCCTCAGTTTCCCTCTTTAGTAACCGAAAGCACTCCACTTCAGGCTCTTACTTACAATACCCCTCCTGGAGGGCAGTGTATTACAAAAACCCTGTGCAAATAGTCTATAACAAAAGTCCCAAATCAGAGTCCATATAAACCCAGTGCATAGTCCTTGTTCTCACCATATCCCATGTCTTCCATCACACCTAGGCTTTTATCCATCCTCTTCCAGCCCTCTGCCAGATCAGCCAGCCCAACACTTCTGTCTGGGGTGCAAGCAAACAATATGTGTTTTAAGATAGCAACATGTAAATGCATCCATCTAGGGCTGAAGAATGTCAGCCATTCTTCCCAGATGGGGAGAGGGGCTCAATCTTGGGGAGCAGTGACTCTGAAAAGGATTTGGAGGTGCTAGTGAATAATCAGCAGAATTCGAGCTCCCAATGGGATACTGTGGCCAAAAGGGCTAATGCGACCCTTGGCTGCGTAAGCAGGGGAATATCGAATGGGAGCAGAGAGGTTATTTTACGTCTATATTTGGCGCTGGTGCGACTGTTGCTGGAACACCATGGCCAGTTCTGGTGTCCACAATACAAGAAGGATGTTGATAAACTGGAGATGGTTCAGAGAAGAGCCAGGGGAATGATTAAGGGGTTGGAAAACCTGCCTGCTAGTGACAGACTCCAGACACTGAGTCTCTTTAGTGTAACTGGGAGATGGCTAAGGCGACTTAACCGTGGTTTTTAAGAACCACTGTGGGTCATGGTGGATTCTCCAATACTGAACATCAAGACTGGATGTTTACTAAACACTAGGCTCCAGTTCAAATGGGAATTAACTCCGGGAAGCCCGCAGCCTGTGCTGTACAGGGGCTCAGACCAGATGATCACAACGGTCCTGTCTGGCCTTATAACCAGATCTGCGCCAGCTGGGCTCACCTTGCAGCCACCGATCTCCAAGCACCTTGCAGAGACTAGTGAGTGCGGCCTGGGCCAGCCTCCTCCCACCCATTGCAGGGAGCAGCTGGGCTGTGGGACGGAGGGAGCCGGGAGCGGAGCGGCTGAGTTAGGCTGGGAGGCCAGCAGGGGGCACTGCAGGGCAGGATTGCAGACGTTAGCGCAGGGACTGGCGGTGCGCGGCTCAGCAGCGGCTGCTGGGGGGCGGGTGTAGCGCCATGCTCCAGCGGCGCTGCCAGCCCCGCGCGGCCGCGCCCCCGCCGAGAGGAGAGACAGCCCGGCACTGCGCTGCCCCTGCCCGCGCTGGCTCCAGCCAGCCGGGGCTAGGATCCTCAGCGCAAGGGAGAGCGGCCAGCCCCAGCCCCCCCGCTTTGTTTCTATTGCTTTGGATAGCTGCTCCCCTCCCTCTCTGACAGCTGGGCGACCCCCCCCCCCCCCCCCCCC
>NW_020664600.1:1169252-1169785 GCF_002925995.2 Terrapene triunguis | reverse complement strand
CCCCCCCCCCCGGGGTGATTTCCTCCCCCCCTCCCCAGAGAGCTGGGTGAGACCTTCCCCCTCTGACAGCTGGTTCCTTTTTAGACCACGGTTTATTTAATGCATCCAGGGAGAAAGCAGCCTTTGGCCAGGCTTTGCAAGGTATGCCTGGCGCTTACCTGCCCCTGACAGTGGGATACACAATAACCTCTGGGTGTCCCACCCCACCGCTGGGTGTCTCCCCTTCTGGTGGTTCCCAGCAGCGTTGGAGGTGGGAGGCTTGAAGGGGGTGTAGGTGGGGAGGAGTAGGCTGGGGTGGGGGATTGTGGAGGGGCAGGCTGGGGCTTGGGGAGGGGTAGGTGTGGGCAGGAGATGGGTAGACTGGAGTGGGGGCGTTGGAGAGGCATAGGTTGGGGAAGGGTAGGTTGGGGCAGGGGGTTGGAGAAGGGTAGGTTGGGAGTCGTGAAGGGGTAGACTGAGGTGGGAGGGTTGCGGAGGGGTAGACTTGGGCTGGGGATCAGAGTGGGGTAGGCTGGGGCAGGGGGTCGGAGAGG
>NW_020664600.1:1150212-1169242 GCF_002925995.2 Terrapene triunguis | reverse complement strand
GGGGGAAATAGGCTGGGGTTGTGGGGGTTTGACACTAGCTTATCAGAACTCCAGAGCAAACTCTGCCACTCCCACAGCTCCCCACTCACCTGCTGGCATCTCCCAGCCGGCAGGGCTGTGACCCACTAACTGCTCAGGGTGCCAGCCCAGCATCTCCCCAGCGTATGAGTCACAGCCAGCCCCGGGCCTGCAGCGCCCTGCCCAGTGATGCCACTCAGAGCCCTGCACTGCAGGGACGTGTGCCCTGCTAAGGCCGACTCTCGGCAGCTAGTGCCAGGGACATCAGTGAGAGCTGGGAACAGGGAGCCACAGAGCACAGGCCAAACCTTGAGAGGAGCCACTGGGACACAGGGGGCAGAGGAGACGGGGCGAGACACCTGAGCTCGAGGCAGCACGAGACAGAGCGAGGTCCCCTCTCAACACCACAGCAAGGGGAGTTGGGGGGAGGGGCAGAGATGGCCTCACCCCACAGAGCAGCCCCCGCCCCACAAAGCCCCACCCGGGACATCTTGCCCCCTCACATGCAGACTGCAGGGGCCAGCCCTGTTGTTCTCTGGGACACGTGTGGAGAGTCTTGGGCCAGGGAGCTGCTGTGGAACTGAGCTGCGTGTAGCTGTGCGTTTGCACGTGTGTGTGTAGGGCTCTGTACACATCTCCCTGTGCATGCACTTATATACGTGCTTGTGAAACACACTTGTAAAGTGTGCATCCTCCTCCTCTAGTGATTAGCCTGGACAGAGGAGAACAGGCTAGTCACATCTGTACTCCCAGTGGGCGAAGCTTGTGCTGTGGTGCTGAAGTCCCAGGCTTAAACCTGACTGGTAACGTGGGTGGGCTCATTACATGTCTGCTCACATGTCTCTCGATGTACGTATACATGTGTGTGTGTGTGTGTGTGTGCTGGTGTCCCAGCTTGTGCACGGGTCCATGTGTGATTGTGTGCAAGTGTGTCTCTTCATGGATATGTGTGTCATTCCCTGCACATGCCCCTGTGCATTAGGGTGACCAGACAGCAGGTGTTAAAAATCGGAATGGGGTGGGGGGTAATAGGAGCCTATATAAGAAAAAAAACCCAAAATCAGGACTGTCTCTATAAAATTGGGACATCTGGTCAGCCTACTGTGCATGCATGTGTGCATGTGACTCTGTGTGTGCATACGTACACATGGTAACCCGTGTGTGCAAATAGGTGTGTCCCCCCCGTGTGTGTGTGCATGTGTCATAATGCAGAGCTAACGCTGCTGTTACCTTAACCCATGTATTTCATCTGCCTCACCGTTCGGAGGAACAGGCGTGTCCCATGGCTCCGCCCTGTGGCGTCCCCACTGAGTACTGCCCCAGTGCCTGCAGGCCTGCTCTGGGGTCTCCACAGCCATCCTCTGCTAGTTATTGCCTGGAATGACAGTGACTGCATCTTTCCTGAGAGCTCGGCTCCTGTGATTCTGTTAAACTCCCGGTTTTGGTCTAGTCGCAGGGTGACGGCTTGTCCCCTGCAGGCCAGGGGAGGTTGGGTTCTGAGGCCAGTGAGTGATGGGCAGTCACACCGCACAGAAGGGACTTCTTAATCTGCAGGGTCACAAAGAAAAGCCCCAGAAGGGTCTGGGCTTTTAGCAGGATTATCAGTTTTAACCCAGCACCCTGTCCCGTTCCTCTCAGGAATCCTGCAAACAGAGGCAGGCAGCCCCTCACCGGTTGGCCCTGGGAGTCCCACTTGACACTGAGTAGGGGGTTCTTCCCAGAGAACAGGAGCTTGGGAACCAGCCCTGCACGCCTGCTGGAGGCAGCTCTTGCTGCTGCTGGCGGTGCTGGCCGCCGCAGTCTGTCCCAGCAAGGAGCATTGCTCAGTGGCTCTTAAGCCCTTAAGCATCCGCTGCCATTATTACTGCTATTTATCATGTGAATTCCCATAGCACTTTTTATCTCTCTGGCCCGAGCACAGGTTTCTGGTGCTCGCTGGCTCCTCTGGGAGCATTAATCACAGGGGCCCATGAGCAGCTTCAAGACTGTTATTGGAGTGCCTTGCTGGGAGCCCAGGCCTGTGTGGCAAGCCAGGTTCCCCTGTTAGGACAGTGGCAGATCTGTGGCTGCAGCCAGAGCATGTTCTAGCCCAGCCTGGCGTTCCCCTGCCCCACCATGCTGGAGGCACCTGCTGTAGGGACGTGGGAGGGGCTTGTTTGAAAAAGGAAAGGAAATAAATAGGAATAAAAATTAAAAATCATCTGTCAAAATCCCCACCCCCAGCCCTGCTCAGGGCAGCCTCGATCCCCAGTCCCTTGGCAGTGCTGGTGTTGGCCAGGCTGTCTGCTTGTCTCTGGGGGCCACTAGAGCTTCTATTTTCCTATTAATACCTTTGAAACCTTTATGTTTGCAAAGGAAAGCTCCTGAGGGTGATAGAGATTCGGTGTCATCCGGGTGCAGCTAGGCAGCTGGGAATGGTCTCTCCCACCTCTTCTCAATGCTGTGTGCACTCTGAAGCCTAATGATGGCCATTTACACTGCAGCGTCTCCTACTGATCGTTGGAGCAGAAACCTCCGGCCACTTCAGGCACAACTTGGGCTGAGAGCCGACTGTGGGCTGTGTAGAGCCATAGATCTTAAGACCAGAAGGGACCCCCAAATTACCCAGTGTGCCCTGCTGCAGAACTGCTCACAGAACAGCACCCACACACCATGCCCAGTAAACAGACCTAGGCCAAAGCATTTCACAGGCAGAGCCCAGGAGGGACCGAGGCGCCATCGATGCCCGAGGCACCTGCCCTGGCAGGGCATGGATTAGCTGAGACATATGATCCCACCCGGGGAGAGAGAGACACACACTCACTCACTCTCTCTCTCTCTCTCCAGGCTACAGACACACAGGAAAACTACATCATAGGGGACAAAATTCTCTTCCCCCTGCAGGTGACTGACTGAAGTTCTGAAGCATGAGAATTTAGGGACATAAGACATGAACCAGAAGCGATCCTAAGAACTGCTGAGTCCTACCCTCCACCATCACAAGTAACCCCATCGTACAATCCCACTCATACATTTATCAGGCTCCCTTTTAAAACTAGTCAGTTTCTTTGCCCCACAACTCCCATTGAGAGGCTGTTCCAAAAGCTCACTCCTCTGATGGTTAGAAACCTTCTAATGTCCAGCCTCCGTTTGTTCATGGCCAGTTTATCCCCATTTGTTCTTGTGTCAACATTGTCCTTTAGCTTAAATAGTTCTTCTCTCTCCCTGGTGTTTACCCCCTATAGAGAGCAAGCAGATCTCCTCTCAGCCTTTATCTCACTATGCTAAACCAGCCAAGCTCTTTTAGTCTCCCTTTGTAAGATCAGCCTTCCATTCCCCTGATTGTCCACCTAGCCCCTGCATATCTTCCAGTTGGAATTTATCTTTCTTGACCATGAGAGACCAGAATTTCAGTGTTCCAGAGGAGGGCTTACCGGTGCCTTGTACATTGGCATTAATGCTTCCCGATCTCTTCTGGAAATGCCTCGCCTGATACCTCCTAGAGTCTCAGGTCTTTTTCCTCCTCTGTCACATTTAACTGATGAGCCCGCAGTGTATAGCAGAAATTCTTGTTATTGGTCCCTAAGTGCATGAACTTGCACTTCATACTATTACATTTCATCCTATTTCTATTACTCCAATCCTCAAGGTCATCCAACTCTGCCAGTCCTCCTCTGTGCTGCTGCCTTCCAGCATTGTGTCAGCAGCAAATTTCATTGGCATCCTCCTACTTTTTGTGTCAAGGTCATTCATGAAAATATTAAATAAGATTGGTCCCAGGACTGACTCCTGAGGAACTCGACAAGCAACCTCCCTCCAGCCCCACAGCTCACCTTTTCAGCACAGCCTGTCGTCATCTCCCCCATCAAGTGCCTTTCTGAAGTCCAGATACGTTCGATCACCTGCATTTTCCTCCCCATTCTGGCCCTGAGTTTCTGAGGCTGTAATTCACCTGGACGGCCTCTGAGCAATCCCAGGCTGGACAGAGCCACCTGCCCCTCTGCCTTGTGAGAGTCACGCATGCTCCTGCCCCCCTGGCTGGGTGGGTCTCCCTCCCTAGCTGAGGAAATATGCTCAGGGAGGGGAGTATATGGCTCTGTGGCTGGGCTCCTCACCCCCTCAGGAGGACACCACCCTGTGCATGAGCCGGGCACTCACCGCTGTCTCACTCTCGCCAGCTCAGTGGGCTGTGGGCTGTGCCAGTTCTCTGCTCTGGGGCAGCCTGAGCACACACCAGCTGGCTCCCAGCTTGGCAGTCGGAGGTGCTGCACAGGCCCTGGCTGATTTATAAGCCACTGATGAGAGCTGGATGCCCCAAGACATCGCCCACCCTGCCGCTGCACAGCCTTAATTGCAATGGCTGGAACGGAACTTAATTAAAAACCAGGTACAGCCAATCCGGGGAAAGTGCTAATTCAGGGAGCGCAAAGAGTCATGGTCTGGGGGAATAGGGGAACCTCACCAGATACCAGATAGGAGAGTGGCTGCACCTCACAGAGCCAGCACAGACAGGGCCAGGCGGCAACTCTCCGCATCATGGCTAGAGCTGAATAGGAGGCAGTGACCCCCCCCCCCCGACCCAAAACCTAGCAAAATACACCCAACATGCCAAAGTGCTTGGCAACACACCCCGTGTCCTGCCCCTTCCACATGCTACAGGGTCACAGGCAGGTATCCAGAGACATGCATACATGTGCCAACATACATGCACAGACAAGCCTGGGCACTGAAACATGTTCATGAGCTCGTGTGCACACACACACACACCAGACTTGTTAGCCTGGACTCACGAGGCCAAGCCCAGGTTGTTCCTTTTAGCTGATGTGCATTTCAAGCAATGCCCCAATGCAGTGGGAAGCAAAGCTCCCTAGGAGACACGTAGCCAGGGAGACTGCAGCAGGAACACGCCAGGGCACAAACAAGCCACCCAGAACATGAATTGTTTTGACTTTCCAAGGGCTACTGGTAGGGTGACTGCGTGTCCCAAATTGGTGGGACAGTCTCAAAATGCAGAGCTCAAGTCCCGGTCCTGGGCTGAATGACTCCTGGACAGTATTTGTCCCGGATTCCTGTGACTCTGCTACGTACCTGCTCAAGGATCATGGGCAGCGCCAGCCTCTTCCCAGCCCCTCCTCGCCATGAGACACCCCACCCCGCTCCTCCTCTCCCTTCCCCCTGCCTCCCCTCCCCGAGGACCTGCCTCCTGGTCAGGCCGGAAGCTGGAGCCAGGCCTTGTTAAGGGCCGCTCAGGAGCCCAGACTGCAGTGGGATTACACACAAAAGAACAAAGTTAAAACATTATTAAGGTTGAAAAGTTCAGCACCCTAGAGTGAGGAAATGCCAGAATTTAGGTTCCCCACTGAATCTTAATTCCACACCCTGGTGCATAGGCATTATGATACAGCCTTTCACTACATGATCACATACTGTTTTTTCCACAGCATCCCTGTCTTGTTCAGTGCACAGGCTGGACCTGCTCTGGGGATGAAGCAGGTCTCTATAGTGAAGGAGGCGGCAGGACCCCTGCTTCATTAGTTAATTGTGTGTTCCCCATTTTCCCAGTGCCTGACTTGATACCCTGGGGTCTGACTGGCAGAAGAGCTGAGCTCTCACTGCTGCATACGATGTGCTAGATAATGCTAAGTACCCTGGGAAGTCAGGGTTCATCATCTCCAATTGGGCAGCCAAAAAAGTGGAAACTTTTGACTTTAATCTTTGTGCCTGAGTGCTCCACCTGGGAAGTGGGGCCAATGCTCCCCAACCCCAGGGGTGAAAGTAACTTAAAGGACTTACCGGTACGCCAGAGTCCTGAGTGGGGGCGTGGCCTCAACCGGAAGAGGCGTGGCCTCAACCGGAAGAGGCGGGGTCTTTCAAGATTTAAAGGCCCTGGGGCTCCGGGCCTTTAAATCACCCCGGAGCTACCAGCTGCAGAGGTGGCTGGGAGCCCCGGGACTCAGGGGCGAATTAAAGGGCCTGGGAGCTCGGGCGTTGCTTGAAAGGGCCCGGGGATCCCCGCAGCGGCTGGAGCATCGGGCCCTTTAAATCCCTGCCCGAGCCCGGCTGCCGGAGCTCCGGCGGCGCTTTAAAGGGCCCGGAGCTCCCTGCAGCAGCTGGAGCCCTGGGCCCTTTAAATCACCACCGCGGAAGCCGGTCCAGTCCAGCACGGCGTACTGGCTCTTGCCGGTACGCCGGACCGGACCGGCTTACTTTCACCTCTGCCCACCCCCATCTCGCAGGCGTGTTGGGAAGATAAATGAGTTAATGTTTGTGAAGCACTCAGAACTGTCGTGATGAGTGCCATGGAAATGAATGGTTTGGTCCTCAGAGCAGGGTTTGTATAGTGGGCAGCAAATCAGGGCTGGGGCCACCCATTGAACAATGATGGGAAAACCAAATATTGACTAGCTGCTCATTAAGGGAGCCCCGACCACCTGGTGCACTGAACGAGGCAGGGTCCTGTGAGAAAAAAGAATATGCGTTCAGATAAGACTGTTGAATGGGCTGAGAACCGAGCCCTGTGGGATCCCACTAGAAACTTCCCCAATGGTTGATGATTCCACATTGATCATTATGTTTTGTGATCTAGCCATCAGCCAGCTTCAATCCAGACTGTGAAGAAGCAGGGCACAAACCCCAGATTGGCTGTGAGTTCTATACTTAGATTTCACCAACCGAGTATCAAATGTGGACTCCTCAAGTACTATAGCAGCCTTAACATGGAGTCACAGACAGTGCCCTTGGGTACTCTGATCCAGCTTGCTGCCCAGGTAGGCCTGTCTTTGTGATAGATGGTCCCTTATACCAAAACCCACAACATTCAGGTTACTCCCAGTCCCAAAGGATCAGTCACTTACCCCAGGTCAATTGCATCTCAGATCCTTTACCAAAGATAACATTTGTAGCCAATCCTATTATAAATTAACTAAAGATTATTAACTAAGAAAAAGAAATGAGAGTGTTATTTACAAGGTTACAGCAGGTAACCATACCACACAAATGAGTTACACTCTTAGGTTCCAAAAGGGTAATCGAAGCTGCTGTTATATGCAAGCTCTCTGTCCTTCAGGGCTAACCCAGGCCGAGCACTGGGGAACTCTCACCTATGCTTAGAAATCCTTGCCCCTCCGAGTTCAAGCAGCATAGAGAGAATTTCTTCTTGACAACAATTTTTATTCCCTTCCCCCAGAGTTCAAATTGGGATGAGTGCTTGTGCACGTCTCCTCTTCATGGGTGTGCGGGGAGCAATCAACAGTCTTTTGTCCACTGATGATCCACAATGGCTTGTCTGGTGTCTATGGGCTTTCCTTTGGTGGAGAGGAGACGACACCTCTTGTGGTAACTAGTATTTCACACTTGGTAATGCTTCTCTCCTGACTGGTGGGTTTACAGTCACAGAGCAAACACTTACATATGACCTTATAACATAAGAGTAGTATATACCTTGATAGCATTCATCACCATGTATTTTTGAAAGGTTTCCACACCCCATTTAGGGCTTATGTCCTGCCCTCCGTCCCCGTTTCCATTGGTGTCGAGGTTTGGCGCCGTTGGCCATTTTGGAAAAAAAAAGATTACTTTTTATGTTTGAATAGGGGGAATGTTGCGTGCTTGTGCTTTGATACATTTGGTTGATTGTTTAGAGAAAAAGGTTGAAAGAATAGAGTGGGAGAGCTTAAAGATTAAAAAAGGAAAGCTTTGGTAAGGTTTAGAGGAAAAAAGGAAAGAAAGGTTGTTTGGTTAGGTTTAGTAAGGAGAGATGATTTAAAGGCCTAGTTTGGCAATTTATTAAAGAATAAAAATGTGAAGATAAATGTAAACGGTGTATTAAACATAAGGGTAGGTTAAGAAAAGAGCATTTAAAACATTAAATAAAAGAAAACTATAAAGGTAGGTTTAAAAAGAACACACATGGCAAAAAAGGGAATCTTATAAAGCAGAGAGTGTTAGTAAGCACACAGTAAAAAGTATAAAGGTAGGTTAATAGAAAAGCATTTAAACTATTAAATACAAGGGTAGGTTAAGAAAAAAGCATTTTAAAAGAGTTAAATAAAAGAGAAACATATAAAGTTAGGTTAAAAGAGAGAACAGGGCAAGAAAAGGGAAAAGAAAGCCCCTTTGCAAAGGGCAAAGATAGACAGCACGTGGTTGAGTCAGAGAGAGAGATCTTATCCTTCCAAGTGTTTCTGCGGAAAGGGTCAGCTGCCCAGGTTCACAGCTCCTCAGGCTTGTTATCACTGCCTTTGGATCTGACCAATTAGATGTTGTTCTACAGCAGTGTCATAGAATTCATTTTCCTGAACCAATCCTATCGTCCCAAGGTTTTTAAACAAGAGCCATCTCTCTCCCCTCCCCTCACTCCCCCCCCCTTAACTGCCTTATTCTTATCTAAAAGAACAGAATCCAAGCATTTTCCCCACCACGTAGCCCTTTTACATAGGGGCTTTAATAAAAGTTAAAACCATAAGCCCCTAGTAACAAACAATGTTTAAAAGTTTTCCCCTATGTTTTAGACTAACATTGGTTATTTTTTTAGTAAGGACAATTTGAAGCTGCAGCAAAGCTCCTGTTAGCAAAAACAACCTCTGTGAGTCAGTGGTTCAGAGATAAGAAGGCTGCTTCTTCCCCAAACTTTTTAACAAATGCAAGTACAAGTTACATTAAGTTTTGTAAAGGAATAAAGTTCTGCTTTATGTTTACTTGAAAAGACAGGCCTATATGAAGACACATCCCTTTATTTACAAGTGTGTTTCAATAAAAAAGAGCATGCAGAAACACCCCCGGCCTAAATCCACAAGTCCTTACTAACAAAAAGCTTTTAAAAACTTTTGTTTTTACTAAGGGCTTATGGTTTTAACTTTTATTAAAGCTCCTATGTAAAAGGGCTACATGGTGGGAAAAATGCTTGGGTTCTGTTTTTTTAGATAAGAATAAGGCCGTTAAAATTTTTTCAAAATGGCCGACGGCACCAAACCTCGACATCAACAGAAACGGGGATGGAGGGCGGGACATAAGCCCTAAATGGGGCATGGAAACCTTTCAAAAAATACATGGTGATGAATGCAATCGAGGTATATACTATTCATGAGGTTCAGCCGTTATAAGATTATTATAAGCTAAAAAGTCTAAACAAACACATTTTTATAACTCTTATACCTATTGTAACAATACTAACACACAGGTGAGTCAGACTGGTTCAGCTGATGCCTGGGGCCTTGGCATGAGCTGGCACCTGGTCTGCCAGAGTCACAATCCACTGCATAGATTTTGTACTGAGCTCATTTTTAGCATGTGTCTTTGGCAGCTGCCTCACCCCTCTGCCCACTAAGCTGCAACCCCTGGGGTTGCCTCTAATATCCCAACTCTCTGAGCACTTCCAAAATTTGCCATTTATTTTTAAATCAACCTGCCAAAGAAATGTTCCTTTCTTTCCTAAAATAGATTGCATTTCTCCCCCAAATGACATTGCTCTAACACAAGCCACTAGGACTGGAATTGGGCACTTCATACTCTTGGGGGAGACTTTCCAAGGGCACGTAGAGCCTGCTTAATGCACAAGCTGCTGGGGTAGATCTGTAACTAGCGAGTCTTTCTGGCTGAATCAAGAAGAATTCAGCAGCAAAGGGCCCAGCGGGCAAACAAAGAAATGGAGACTCGACTCAGTTCAAGGCATGTCTGAATGCATCATTGCCTCAGACTCTCCCGACAACGGGTTTCCTCTGCTTCTTCCTCATCAAAAATCATCCCAGATTGGTAAATCCAAGAACGGATACCCTTGTTACACCTCTAATTGTCTGTGAGCATCCAAACCAAGAAGCCAGTCCGCAGCATGTGTGTGCTGTGTAAATGGAAACTGGCCAGCCAGCTAAGTGGGCTGACTAGGGCCTGTGATCACAGTGACACATTCCCGGTTGTGAACCTCGAGCCATGGGAGAACCCAGCTGTGAGTGGCGCCCGTGACGCCAGGCCCTCCTTGTGCTTCCACTGAAGTCTCTGCAGAGCAGGGTTCAGCCCCAACGGAGGTCACTGATACTGCCCTGAAACTTTGCTCCTCCACAGTCCCCTTTCTGGAGGTGACAGCATTTTTAGCAGCATCAGTGATCAAAGCCTGAAATATAACGAAGCTGCTAGAATCGTGTGGGCTTGGAGAGGCGAAGGGAAAGCGGAGCCAGGAGCAGGAGAGGAGGGAGACATACGAGCTTTCTCTGGGGAGAGGAGGCAGCTGGGTGTGGCTGGCAGAGGGTCAGGAACAGAACTGGCAGCGACAGCAGCATGAAAGAAGCTAGAATGCTCTGGGGCACGGGAGCAGCAAGCCCCAGACCCAGAGCGCCCCAGTGGTGGTCTAGGAGTGCTGGAGTGTCCCTGCGGGCTCCCAGGAATGGCGGTTTGGAAGGGGACGCATGGAGCTGCGCAGGGAGGATGGCCGTGGGGGTGGTGGTCTCACTCTGCGGAGCATTCAGTGGAGATTCTCCCCCTCGGGTCACCCACCCTGTCCACCCAGCCTGGATGGCTACGTGCTCCACAGAGGCAGTGGCTCTGGCAGGGAGACAGCTACTCAAGCCAGCGGCTGCCTCTGCCGCCTGAGGCTTCTCCCTCATCCCCATGGCAGTGCTGGGTGGGTGCAAGCCCTGGCTGGCTCCCCTGCATGGCACTTCGTGGCCTGGCATGAGTGACCTGGGCCTGTGGTCACAGCCAGTGCCATACCGCAGGGATGGGTGTGTCAGCTATGACAAGCAGACGGGTCCCCCAGAGCTGGAGCCCAGGCCTGGAGCAGGACCTCTTCTCCCAAGTCCCACCCCCTCCCACCCCACCTCTTCCTGACCTGCCTCTGCCCGGTCTCTTCCCGCCCAGTTCCGCCCCCTCCCCTGAGCATACCCCGCCCCATCCTCGCTTCTCCCCCTTCCTCCCCTGCACCTCCTGCATGCCACGAAACAGCTGATCGTGGCAGGCGGTAGGTGATGGGAGGGATGGGGAGGAGTTGATCAGCGGCAGGCGGGAGGCGCTGGGGGGAAGGAGGGGAGCTGGCTGACAGTGGGTGCTAAGCACCCGCTAATTTTTTTCCATGGTTGCTCCAGCTTTGGAGCACCTACGGAGTCGGCGCCTATGACACTAGCTCCAAGCAGCTCGCATTGTCCAACCCAGAAACAGACAAGTGATGAGAAACCACTGAAACAACTTGAACCTGAAAAGAAAACCCCAGTCTTGCAAAACAAAGGGCTTGTCATCACGTACAGCCCTACAGCAGCACAGCTTTAGTGACGAGGCTCCCACAGCTCTCCCGTCAGCGAGTGAATCCACCTCCGTGCGAGGCCATAGCTATGTTGACGGGAGAAGCTCTCCCGCTGGCACAGCGCTGTCTACATGGGACTTAGGTCGGTGTAAGTACGTTGCCTAGGGAGGTGGATTTTTCAAACCCAAGCGACGTAGTTATCCCGATATAGGGCTGTAGTGTAGCCCTGGCCTAAGAAAGGAGGGAATTTCCCCACAGTGAATCACCATCATAGTGTGAGAGAGAGAAAAAATCCTGCAAAGCCTATTAAAGAGGAAGGGGTTTGATGTGGAGGCTATCCAGATGTTGAGGGCCAGCATCCAAGTGCTGTGCTGGATCCCCTCTAGGACAGAGGACATGCTGGGAAAGTGAGCAAGGGCACTAGGTAACATGTTAGAAAAGGAAATTTTATCTACTGTAGAAGTGTGAAACCCTGAGGGTGTGTCTTTATGTTTATTTTCTGGGTAACTTGCTGGGTTTGCTCTCCCTCACCATAGAATCATAGAATAGAATCATAGAATATCAGGGTTGGAAGGGACCTCAGGAGGTCATCTAGTCCAACCCCCTGCTCAAAGCAGGACCAATTCCCAACTAAATCATCCCAGCCAGCCCATCTCTGAATCGGGGGCTCTTCTAGTCAATGAACCTTTTGTTTATTTTTACCCCAAGCAGGTCTCTGTGGTGCAAACTGTGTGGAGTGTGGGTCCCAAAGAGAATTGATAACAGTGAGCAGATCAGAGGGGGAAAGTGAAAGTGTCTGGCAGTTAAGAACTCGGTGCAGATTGTTTTAGAGGCACTTGGGACAGGAAGGGCCGCTGAAGTCACCTTGCAAGGAGTGACCAGGGTGAGACCTTTATGCTGGTAGGCTGGCTACCGGTGCCAAGGCTCTGAGCCATGGCAGCATGGCATTAAGGCACCCAACAACACAGGGCAGGCGGTGACAGAGCTCCTTACTGATCTGGGTGATCCCCAAAACATCACAGACACACTGATAGACAGACAGACGCATAAACACAGACACAAACAGACACACAGACATACTGATACAGACACACAGAGACAGACACACACATACTGACACACAGACACACTGATAGACAGGCACACACACAGAGACACAGACACACTGATACAGTCACACAGACACAGACACACACACTGACACACAGACACAGACAGACACACACACATTGCAAATGAATCTGGTCTGCTTCAGGCACCATCCAGGAGCTTGCAAAAGCTGCTTCCTTCCACCCTCGCTGGTGCCAGGCTGAGTGGGCCATGCCCTCCATTCTCACTAGCTTCTCACCCTCCTGCCCCCCACAGCCCCACTCACCCCCACCTTGACTCTCCTTTCTCATATGAGGACTGACCAGTCGTCCACTTTTGCTGAAGTTTCTGTAAAATGTCTTTAGACATTTTATTAAATGTTTAGTTAGGAGGGAATGACTACAGGGGGAGCTGCCCTGATGTCTGGAGCTAAGTTTGCCTAACACTTCCTGTTATCAGTTGCCCATAACTTTGCCAGACTTTACCTGTTTGGCTGAACTATTCCCTACGCTCTGCCTCAGACAGTATCTACCTTGCTAGTTAGTCAGTTAGTAAAAGTCTGAACAAAAATGGTTCAGCTGTTTCAAGCGACAGGCCAGAATAAATGGCCTCACTACTGTTAAAGACCATTCCAGCCATTTTTTTTTTGGAAAAGCTCTAGAGCTTCCATGCTGGGGAACAGGGGCTTGGACTGTGGTAGGGATATCACGCTCAGGTCAGCAAGGTGCCTCTTGCTGGCCGTATACAATCCACTCAAGCTTGGTTGAGGTATAAGCCTCTGAAAATCTTTGTTTGCCAGTGCTCAGTAGGGTCTGGTAGCCACTTGCTGATAAAATCTTGGAACAGTCCTTATGCACTGAGCATGCTCCCCAGTGCCACTGACCGTTACCTGCACAGGCCAATTGCACAGAGAATGCCCTGGGACCCAACAGAGCTGGAGCTCCAGAGCGGACACATGTGCAGCAACTGCAGCCAGATATGCTTTGGCCTAAAGGAAGAAATGTTGAGCTGAGAACCAGGAGGAGACCATGAGATCTGGGGCCTGATTTTCCACCAGCTACACCTTGTGCCGTTACTTGCGGCTGTGCAAAGTGGGTATAAAATGCTCCCAGCTTGGAGCAGTGGTATGTAATACCCACTTTGCAGGTGTAAATGACAACATAAGGGGCTGGACAATGGAGAAGTTGGCCTCTAATCTCAGCTCTTACATTGGGTGGTACTGAAAATTCTGTGCACTTCACACTCCTTAGTGAGCATGTCCACGGGCCCCCGTCTAAGAAGCAGGCAAGTAGTACACAGAAAGATTGCACAAACTCTTCTGGCAGCACTAGGGAGCAGACCTAAGGCTCATCCACGTAGCCACCCTGCCTTTCAAAATGGCTGTGCCAAATCTATGTGCTTGGCTGTGCTGTTTGTAACCACCAGCCCACACACCCCTCTACGGCCAAGCATAGAACCCAGGAATGCTGGTTCCCAACATCTCCCTGCTCTCTAGCAAATAGCTGTGTAAGAAATTGATACAGCGTGTGCTGCATTTCCTTCTAGTTACTGGTCCACATAGAATGTAAATCCTGCCACTGCTACCAGATACTCTTTTAGTGCATGTGCTAGAGGTGGAGGCTGTGTGTCTAAAGCATCTAACCCTGAGGATTCCACGTGATGGGATTCCTCTTGTTTCTGTTTTTATTTTTAAAAAGCTAGAAAATTACCTACAAAATACATGAGCAGGATGTTACGTTTGCAAAGTCAAGCACTCAGGAAATGCCAAATGCACAGTTGCCCATGAAATCTTAGCGCTGCCCCTTTGGGTGTATGCACAGTCTTTATAATCACATGATCACATGCTATTTTTTCCACAGAACTCCTGCCTCATTCAGTGCACAGGATGGACAGTGGGTGAGAGAGAGGACTGTATGAAGAAAAAGACATCTCTTGTGGTTAAGATGCTGGATTGGGGCCCAGGCTAGCTGGATTCTGTCCTTGGCTTTGCCACAGAATCTCTGCGCAATACTGGGAAAGACCTTTTCTTAATGCAGGGCAGAATTCAAGTTACACAGGCAGCCTTAATTCTGGCATTTCCTGACTTCTGAGGGCTTTACATGGCAACCGTAATGGTTCTTTTATCACTGTTGTAATATGTAATAGGGTGAGCTGTTTGATAGGTAGTTATTATCTGGGCTATTGTCTAATTGCTGCTATTTCACTGCACATGTTGCAATATTATGCTGATGACTGGGAATTAACAATTCAGTTTCTTACAAACAGGTTTACTTGTTCTGTGAGTAGTTCACAGTAAGAGTCACTCATTCCGATCAGTGCTAAGTAGTGAATTATTTAGTATTCTCTGGTAATCAAAGAATAAGTCTTTCGTTTATTTAATAAAATTATTGCAAAATAACACAGTTGCTTAGTGTGTAATTACTAAATACTACAGCATGTTGTCCACCAAACAGCCACATTCCTTTTCCACTCAGAAATTCAAAGGCTAATTACGAGTCATTAATTTTGGCGGTGCCCAGAGCCCTTTGGGGGGCTTTGGTAGGCTCACAAGGGGGGTGAGTTAGTGGAGGAACCACACCCTCCTCTTTGCACACTAGGAATATTACACCCCATGAATGTATGGGGGGGGGGGGGGGGGGAAAGGGGGCGCGAGACCGTGCCCCTTTTGAAGCCGACCGGCAAAGGGATGAAGAGGGGGCCTATGCCTTTATGTCTCCTGTTTGATGATAAGGATTATGAAGGCCTTAGAATTTGTCTTTTTTTTGTTTTGTTTTTGACATGAGAAATGCAAATCTCATTTGCCCAGGCACATGAGAGACAGCAGCAGAGTGGGGAAGGGAGATGTAATCAGACTGTCTGACACACTTTGGGTTGAGTTTGCTTTTGTAGATGCCTGTGTAACTCAAATGACTAATACACACTTGGGAAAAGGAGGTCTGAGTTAAAAATCCAAACCCTGCCTCCCCCTTTGAGTAACGGGGAGGAAAAGCTCCTGATACACAGATGAGCCCTGCTATGAGTCCTCCAGCCAAACCAGGGGAGCCCAGGATCACCAGTCCTGACATTTCTAAGGTAAGAAGCAAGGCCAGAGAGGTGAGGGTGATGGTGGAATGGGAGGGCCATGGGATTGGGAGGAACAGGGAAGGACAGGTGCCCACACCATGCAGGCCAGTGAACTGGACCCTGAAGGATGCCATGTGGGGTTGGCTGTAATCTGGCTGTAGGTTGGTGCTACGTGTAGTCTGAGATATGGAGTCAGTCGGGTCAGGTCTCTGGCATGCATTTGTCTCAGGGCCTGGAACATGTATATGAGGCATCCAGACAGGAAGCCTGGAAGAGAGATGCATTCCTTGGCATTGGGGACCCTGCCAGGATATCCAGTAGATTGGTCCCCTCCAGGAGTGTTTCCTGCGCAGAGGACTCCAGGCACTTACTGGCAGTGCGGCTCCCCCTGTTTCCTTCACTCCGGGGGTTTCACTGGAGCAGAAAGTTTGTTTTTAATATCCCAGCTCTTATCTTGTAGCAGCAGCCTGTCCCCTCCCCTTGGGCAGAAAGACAAAGGCAGAGAGAGCTTTCCTGTACCAGCCACAATTCGCACAGCACGCGGACACCATGGGGAACTGCATCATCACTGTGGTGAGTCCAGGGGCTCCTTTGCCCACCTACACTGTCCTCCTAAAATAGATTTGCTCCCGTAATGAAGGTGAAGGGCTGAGAGCAAAGGCAGAGTGCAGAGTGGTGCAGGTGTAACCCACACACCTTCTGGGTGTGGTGTTCTGTCCCATCTAGTGGCACCAAGACCATTTAAAGAGAGAGTTAAATGAGTCTGCTCTACAGCCTTAGCTAACAGCCAGTTGGTTTTTAGCTCATGCGGTAGAAGCTCGGGCACTAAGCTCCAGAGTTCCCCAGTTCGATCCTGCCCGCTGATACAGACACATGCTGGGCTAACACTCCTCGCTCCTGAGCACAGCTGGTCAGGGCTTTCTGACAAAACAGGTTTTCATTGGAAGGTGGTGAGTCCTGGAAACAGAGACTTTCCTCAGGAATGTCTTGCTGTCTGTGAAGCTGCCCAGGAAGGTTTCTCAGCTCAAGCAGGAATTTCTTGTCAAAGCCAGACGGGGCCTTGCCCCAGTCGCTGACAGCCCAGTGCTTCGGGCACTCCCCTGGCCCACATTTGAACCTGGGCTATAGGAGCCTCTCTCCAGCCTGGCTGTCTGTGCTGTTCTGCTTAAGTCAGGACTGACCCTGGGGTTAGGGTACTGAGGGGAGCCCCAGATTCAAGGCCCTGCGCCAAGCCAGGCAGCACAGGGATGTGATCCCAGGTCCCCCACACTCCAGCAGAGCAGCTGAACCTCTGGACTGTTGGATATTTGAAGGCTGCTCTCGCTCGCTCTCTGTTTTTTCCAAGAAAATGTTGGCAGGGCTTGGTGTCCAGCTGGTGTGGAATGGGAAAAAAATTAGATCTTGACTTCCACAGGATGGGAAAGCATTTCCCACCCCAGCTCTCCTCCTGCCTCCCTCTCCACCTGCCAGTGCCGGGGAGAGATTCCTTGTACCTATGATTTGTGCCGGGCACTTTTCACTCACTCAGCTCCCTGCTCCAAGTGGAACAGAGACCCAAACCAAGGAGCACGCCAGCTCCCCTTCAGGAAGGGGAAGGTACTGCAAGATTCCTTCCTTTAGGGAAAGTAACTCTAGAATCTCCTATTCAAGAGTCATTATTTCTGATGGCAATTTCCTCCAGTAAAGTGAGGAGACTCTGAGTTTCGGGTAGAATGCAGGTGAGACAAAAATGAGTGACAGTTCTCCAAACATGGGACACTGGAGAGGGATGCTCCCTGCTTCCCTGGGCTTCCCATGCTTCTCAATCCCAAGCCCCAGCCATCCCAGTCCTGGGCCACTCCTAAGCCGTTGGGAGTGGATTCTATGGGGATGAGCACCAACAATGATGGTTTGGGAGTTTATCCAGAGGCATCACCTTGTGGTTCCCCCCTCTTCCCATCCAGCACAGAAGCTCAGTGGGTTGCAGTATCATTTGTACTTGTGAATTGAGCCCAGACAGCCGGCTGGTACATCACAGATCCCCCAGTCCCTGCCTGATCCCCTGGTCACTGAGTGGTCATCATGTGGGGCAGACTGATTCTTGTCTGCAGAGCTAGAGCTGGGAGCTGCTGTCACCGGCTTGAGACTGGCTTTTGCAACCAGCTGTGCCCAGCGTGGCTGGCTGGCTGGTATCATGGCTGCATGAGCCATGGCATCTGTGAAGCATCCAGCACCAAGCCTGCCTGGCAGCTTGGCTGCAGCCTCGTCCTGGGGCCCTGAGCCAGGCACTGACTGTGATTTGCGACCTTTGCCCCAGGAAAATGGCTTTGTAAAAATGATGATCAAAGCATTAGTTCTGAAAACACTGCCTCCTGATGCTGCTGCTCCTGCGCCCTGGGGGACAGGCAGAGGGGCCATCTGGGCACAGGACTGGCTGCTTACCATGAAAGGGCATGTTCCTCGGCCCACACTCACCCCATCTCCAAGGCTGGCTTTGATTCTGCCCCCCTCGCCTGGACGCCAGTGGGGCCCCAGTGTCACAGGCTGGCCCCGCCTCGCTTTCCTCTCTGGCCCCACATTATCCCTGAGTCTCCGCTGAGCCTCCCCCATCTGTTCCTGACCCCAGGCCGCCCTGGCTGTTCCCCACATTCTCCCTCTGCCCCATTTCACCCCTCCCCAGCCGCCAGAGTCACCCCAACCCTTCCCTTCCCCCTAAGCCCTCCTCCTCCATCCGTCCGTCTCTGCTGCCCTGTGCTGGGGGCTCTCACCGGCTCTGTCTGCCCTGCAGCAGGGAGCGAGTCTCCCGGCTGGTCAGCAGGCTCATGCCAGCGGGGCGCAAGCTGTGGGCAGCTGCTGCAGTGGAGACAAACGCAGTGACTGCCTGTGCAACGCCCATGCTGCAGAGCAGCGGCTTTCAACCTTCTTTCATTTGTGGACCCCTACAAAGTTTTGAATGGAGGCGCGCCCCCCTTTGGATATCGCAGACATAGTCTGAGCCCCCCGGGGGTCTGCGAGCCACAGCTTGGAAACCACTGTTGCAGAGGGGCTAGGCCATGGCATCCTAGGAGTGCAGAGTAGACGAGCCCTCCAGAGCTCCTCTAGCCCAGCCCCCGGCGCTGCGGCAGGACCAAGTGACCCTGGACCATCCCTGACAGAGGTTTATCCAGCCTGTTGCTAAAAACCTCCAGTGAGGGGGCTCCCTTGGGACTCGTTCCCAGAGTTTAACTCCCCTTAGTGTTAGAAAGTTTTTCCTAATATCTGACCGAAATCTCCCCTGTTGCAGACTTAGCCCATCGCTTCTTGACCTTCAGTGGCCATGGAGAACACTTGATCCCCCTCCTCTTTATAACAGCCTTAGCGTGTTTGAAGACTGTTATCAGGTCCCCCCTTAGCCTTCCTTTCTTAAGCCCAGTTTTTGAACCTTTCCTCATACATTCAGTTTTCTGAACCTTTTCACCTTTTCGTTGCTCTCCTCTGCACCTTCTTTAGTTTCCATTTCTTGCCTAAAATGTGGTGCCCAGAACTGAACACCATCCTCCAATGCCGAGTAGAGCGGGACAATGACCGCCCGTGTAATACAGGGCCGGTGGAAGGATGTTTCGCGCCCTAGGTGAAACTTCCACCTTGTACCCCCCCACCCCCTGTCCCCAAGCCCCCGCCCTGAGGTGCCCCCCC
>NW_020664600.1:1148601-1149812 GCF_002925995.2 Terrapene triunguis | reverse complement strand
CCTTCTCACACCCCGACCTCCTCATTTCTGGGCCCACCCCAGAGCCCGCACCCTCAGCTGGAGCCCTCACCCCCTCCTGCACCCCTACCCCCAATTTTGTGAGCTTTAATGGCCCGCCATACAATTTCCATACTCCGATGTGGCCCTCAGGCCAAAAAGTTTGCCCACCCCTGGCCTAGCTCCATCCTCTTTGGAACCCCCTTTCAGGTAGTTGAAGGCTGCTACCAAATCCCACCTCACTCTTCCCCTCTGCAGCCTAAATAAGCCAAGTTCCCTCAGCCTCTCCTCGTAAATCATGTGCCCCAGCCCCCTAATCATTTTCTTTGCCCTCCGCTGGACTCTCTCCAATTTGTCCACATCCTTTCTGTAGTGGGGGGCCCAAAACTGGACGCAATACTCCAGGGGTGGCCTTTCCAGTGCCGAATAGAGGGGAATAATCACTTCCCTCGATCTGCTGGCAATGCTCCTACTAATGCAGCCCAAAATGCCGTTAGCCTTCTTGGCAACAAGGGCACACTGCTGACTCATATCCAGCTTCTCGTCCACTGTAACCCCTAAGTCCTTTTCTGCAGAACTGCTACTTAGCCAGTCACTCCCCAGCCTGTAGCGGTGCATGGGATTCTTCCATCCTAAGTGCAGGACTCTGCACTTGTCCTTGTTGAACTCATCAGATTTCTTTTGGCCCAATCCTCCATGAGCTCTGGAAGGTAATTACTAATGGTTCTGAGATTGCTGCAGCTAGTTTGTTAAGTACCTTGTGATGAATTTCATCAGGCCCTGAATACAGCCAGTGCATCACAATATTCTTTAACCAGTTCTTGCCCTATTTTAGCTTGTGTTCCTTCCCCTTTCTTGTTAACAGTAATCCTGTTGCATATCTGGTCACCATTAACCTTTTTAATGAAGCCTGAAAAAAAAATTGGCATAAAACACCCCCAGCCATCTTGCTGTCCTCAGTTGTTAGCTCTCCTTCCCTGCTAAGTAGAGCACCTCTGCTTTCTTTCATGGTTCTCTAGCTCCTACTGTATACAAAGAGGGCCTGCTGCGTCCCTGGGCCCCTGCGTTCCTGGGTGCCTCTTACACCTGAACCCCCCTAGCCCCTGGGCCCCCTTTACACCTGGGCCTGTTGAGTCCATGAGCCCCCCAATTACACCTGGGCCCCCCTCATCCCTGGGCCCCCCTCACACCTGGCCCTGCCTTGTCCCTTCCCC
>NW_020664600.1:1128487-1148501 GCF_002925995.2 Terrapene triunguis | reverse complement strand
CCCCCCCCCCCCCCCCCCCCCCCCCCCCCCCCCCCCCCCGCTTGCTCCTGGTCCCTCCCTCATTATGGCCTCCTCTGCTGAGAAACAGGAAGTCACGGGGAAGACTGAGGCCTAGCTCCCACACACAGCAGGCAGATCACTAGCCCTCGGTCAGGCCACCAGACTGGGCCCATGATCCCCCAACAGCCGGGTGCAGCACCAGCGCAGAGAGGCTGTTTTCAGGAATGGGTCCAGTTTGGACTTGTCTGAAGTGCTTTCGGTGGTGAGATCCCTGCCCTGGGCTCTCTAACACCCTGTATCCAGAGACACTCCAAACAGCCAAAGCCAGACCCAGTTCTGTGTGACCCCCGTCTGCCCTGCTCCCCACAGTGCCAGGCATTGCTGGCCCCCCCCTCCCCTCGTGCTTCACTGCCGAGCTGTTCTGTTCCTATCTCAAATGGCCTCAGCAATCCCGTCTGATGGGTGACGCCCAGACGGGGCCACCTCTGCGGGGAATCTTCCTCTAGGATTTCCCCACTGGCCGTTGGACTGAGCCCAGCATCCTGCCAAGGAGGGTTCACTGTGTGCTGGGAAATGAGGCCATTTGTTCCCACTGTGGATGATGAGAGGCCAGGCCATTGTTCTTGTCTTGTGTCACAGGTCGTAAATCACAGGCCAATTAGGTAGAGACAAGGGGAACTCCTGATTCCATGGCTGCCTTCCTGCCTGCAGTCGGTTCTGCTGCAGCAGCTGGCCCTGTTAGGGCGGAAGGACCTGGGGAACTGGGTGGAGGAGGTGATTCCAGCTCCCAGGGGCCATGTCGAATCACCACGCTAAGCGTTAACATTGTGAGGTGCCCAGAGAGCACAACACTGGTGATTTGTGCTATAAGGAAATGGAATCTCCTGGCCACACTCTATGACTGTCCACACAGTCTGCGCCACTGGAGTGCAGCGAAAGCCAGTTTGCTCCTAGATCCAAATTGCAACAGCACTATCTACAGGTTTCACACTCTACAGTTAAAAAAGCTTTCTAAAAACTAAGAAAATTATCAAACAAAAACTCTGTGACAATGGAGTTAAAGTTCTAGACAAACATCTGTTAAGTGAAAACACCACTCCTCATGCTCTACTGTTACAGTAACACAAACTGGTGTTGAATTAGGGTTGGTGATTAGATGGGCTCTAAGGTGATGTAGAGACCGGTGTCAATGACTGTCCATCACTGACTCGAGGAGGTTCCAGACCTTGTCACAAAACATCAGCTCAGTGAGACGGTCCCAGCTGCTGCCTGCCAGAGCTCAGCTTGCAATGGGATGTTAGGAGAGGCCATTTCTAGGGCTTATTTCCCATGTGTAATGAAAGGGATTTATAGCTGTTACCTCCAGTCGAGTGTAGCCAAGAGACACCTTTTCCTCACCCAGCATCAGATGCCAGGTGATCACTGCTTGTTTCATGGTGTTTGTCTGCCCCTCCGTCCCTCACACCAGCTTCCCCCTCCCCTGGACTGTGCCGGCAGGTAAGCCCCCAGGCCCAGCCCTCTCCACCTGCCTCACACATAATGAATGTCACACTCAGATAACAAACTTGCTTAAGACACAGCGATGGTTGTAAATAAGCTCCATTAATTCTAAGCAGCCTGGCTACGAGACAGTGGCTATAATAATAAATGTTGGCAAAGCAGCTTTGTCTCAGACACAGCTATAATTCTGCCCGGTGCCTAGCCTTCTCCTGAACCCACCAGCCTTTCCAGTGTGGGCCGTCTCCCCCCCACACACACACAGCCCAGGGCCCATCCTCCAGCTCAGCCTCTCGTTAGGGGCACAAATGTCTTGCCTTAGACCAGAGATTCAACCCTCTCCCCTGCCCCCATCCCAGCTACCCAGCATGGCCCACTGGCTACAACATCTCACACTCCTGTCCACGTATGGCCTAGAAGCTCCACCCTCTGCTCTTACCACAGAGACCTCTCCCACTCCGCCACTCTCATTAGACAGCCTGGAGACCGCCACACTGCCCCTTCCCTAGTCCAGATACAGGCCCTTGGCTGTCTCCCCCGAGCCCATTCCACACTTCTCCAGAGGGTGATGTTCAGAGGTGAGGTGCGAGGGGCTGTGACTTAGACTCCCTGGCCCTCAGCTCCTCACTGTGGCAGTAAACGGGTGTAAATGCGGGCAGAACTAGGGTTACCAAAGAGCAAGTATGAAGAATCAGGATGGGGGCAGGGAGGAGTAACAGGGTCCTATATAAGACAAAGCCCCTTATATCCAGACGTCTGGTCACCCTACGCAGAAAACAGCTCCTCACATTGACTCAGGCACCATCCGACCTTCTTACCAAGGAGAAAAGGGGACTCAGCTAGGGTAGGTCACAATGCAAGCTGGTTAGATTGAGAGGGCCATGGTCAGAGGTGATGTGGAAGCAGAGGGGTATGGGAGTAGCAGGCTAGGAGTTGGGGTGACGTGCTGAAGGGGCTGAGAGAAAGGGTAAGTTACATCAGACTGGATTCGTCTTTGAACTTGGCCCAGTGCCTACATGTGGTCTAGATGGGACACTGCTTATTCGCACAGCTCGGTGCTGCCAAAAACCCCAGTCCAAAAGCATGACACTGCGGTGATTAATCAAACAGGAGGTACTAGGATGTGTGACTGCACCTTTCAAGCCAGGACTGCCCATGTCCACACAAACACAATTACTTTGTGTGAATATTGCAGGAGAAAATTGAATGCAAAGGCGACTATAAACAGCCAATAAACCTGGCTCCTAGTGATTGAATGCAAAGGCGACTATAAACAGCCAATAAATCTGGCTCCTAGTGGTTTATGCCTTGCTGTCTCTGCAGACAGGTGTTTTTGAATGCGGGGTCCATATATGCAGCCAGGGGGAAAAGTGTCTGTGGAAAAGGGGATAGGAAAAGGGTCAGCCTGGCCTGAAACTGAAGACCTGGGAGCATCCCAGTGGACTGGCACAAAAGCCAGTGAGAAGGACACACTGAGAGGACAGGGATTTGTGACCTTTTGGAGGCCAAAAGGAACCAGAGACAGAAGCTGTGTGAGAGTGAGACAAATAGGAGGACTTCCTCCTGGCGCGGCAGTCTATGAGAGACCTAGAGTGATGGTGCTGCAGGGCCAAGTGGGACAGGGGGGCCCATGGGGGCTCCTTCAGGCAGGCCCCCAAGTAGGGTGACCAGACAGCAAATGTGAAAAATCGGGACGGGGGTGGGGGGTAATAGGAGCTTATATAAGAAAAAGACTCAAAAATCGGGACTGTCCCTATAAAATCGGGACATCTGGTCACCCTACCCCTAAGCGATGTGGCTTCATACAGAGAAACATCTCGCTATGAAACAACCCTGTGTTTGTATCTGAGCGGGACAGCCAGGTAGATGGGGCATAACTGAAGAGGCACCAGGAGTCGAACTCCACCCCACAGCAGCTGGAATCAGACTTGCGGGGTTGCCAATTCCACATAGCAGGAAGTCACCAGACAAACCCTGAAAAGTTGTAGGTGTAGCTGTTTAAGCACTCAAAAGGAGTCAAAAATGTCACTAAACAAAATGTCCAGAGAATTCAACAGAGAATATATATATATATATCTGCGCCCTGGCGAGTATAGTCACAAAATCATTCACAAGCAGTTCGACAGTGTTAACAAAAGCCATTCCGTGCTCTTCTTACTACATTCTGCCGCACACCAAGTCAATGTCATCATGTCTCAATTGAGCATGTCCTCGGAAGGAATCGCATTCCAGGGCTTCTTGGGCTGAGATCACTGGAATCTGCAAGCGAGGAAAATAAGTTTGTGGAGGCTAATTAAATACTTTGCTAAAGCCAGGTGCACTTCGGAAAGAGCAGCACATTAGCCAGAGCTTGTTTTTACCCAAATGTTCTTTCTCTCTGCTCCGTAGCAGGGAAAGCCGGCTAATGAAGCGGGCTGGGCGGGCGAGGCAGGTTAGCTGGCGAGGAGAGCCGCACGGATGGAAGGTGGGGTGGAGTGAGACAGGGCCATGTACCCCAATGGGATGGGGGGCACCGTGCCTCCAGGGATGAAGCCCTTACTACAGGATCTGAATGTCACTGTAATTGGCAGTGAAAGTCGCTAGATTTGTCACTGGTCACTTTGACACTTATTTTCTTGCTAGGGAAACCAAAAAGTCACTAAATCTAGTGACAAAGTTGCTAAGTTGGCAACACTCAGATGTGGCAAATGGGTGTGAGGAGGCTCCCTCTGAGCCATCAGTGCAGAACTTGGTCAGAGACCAAGACATAGGAGCGCAGCCTTTAAAACTCCTTGTCCAAAAACAATGGCACAAACCAGAGGGTTCCACAGGCTGGACTGTGCAACACTTGTTGCTCACATGTATGACCAGAGTGCTTGCCAGCAGCAGGAAGTGTTGCACAGTCTCCGTGTCTGGGCGACCAACGACCTGCTCAATGGAGCAGAGATCTCCGGGACAGAGCAGGGAT
Organism: Terrapene triunguis; assembly: GCF_002925995.2. Lineage (NCBI taxonomy): Eukaryota > Metazoa > Chordata > Testudines > Emydidae > Terrapene > Terrapene triunguis. Next base: position 1,144,057 of record NW_020664600.1, on the reverse strand, counting down.
CTCCGGGACGGAACAGAGATCTCTGGGATGGAGCAGGGATCTCCGGGACAGAGCAGGGATCTCCATGGTGCACCTTGTAAAGTAGAGTTTGGGAATATTCTGGTGCAATGATTTTCTGACAGAAATATGCAGTTTCCTCAAAAATTGAAATTCTTCGCAGGAAAATGTTGATTGTACTGAAAATTTTCAATTTTCTGTCAAGTAAACTGAAATGCGATAGTTCATTGCAGGTCATTCCTAGCCAAATTGGAAAGTTTCATTGATTTAAATGGCCCATTAAACTGTTTCCCTCTGTCACGTTGCCTTATGGGTAGGGCCCTACCAAATTCACGGCCATGAAAAACGCGCCACAGACCATGAGATCTGGTCTCCCCCATGAAATCTGGTGTCCCCCGTAAAATGTGGTCTTTTGTGTGATTTCATGGGGGACACCAGCATTTCTCAAATTGGGGGTCCTGACCTAAAAGGGAGTTGCAGGCAGGTCATAAGGTTATTTTTTGGGGGGCACAGTATTGCAACCCTTACTTCTGCACTGCATTCAGAGCTGGGCGGCCGGAGAGTGGCAGCTGTTGGCCAGGTGCCCAGCTCTGAAGGCAGCATCCTGGTAGCAGCAGCGCAGACGTATGAGTGGCAATACCATACCAGGCCACCCTTACTTCTGCACTGCTGCCTTCAGAGCTGGGCGGCCAGAGAGTGGTGGCTGCTGACTGAGGGTCCAGCTCTGAAGGCAGCAACGCAGAAGTAAGGGTGGCAATACCAGGGCCGGCTCTACTGTTTTTGCCGCCCCAAGCAGCGCGCCGAATTGCCGCCGCGGACAGCGGGGGCAGTCAGTGCGCCGTTAGGGCGGCACGCGTGTTTCCGCGGTGGCAATTCGGCGGCAGCTTCAACCAGAAGACAGAAGCTGCCACCAAATTGCCGCAGTGGACAGCTGAACATAGAAGCTGCCGCCGAATTGCTGCCGCCGCGGAAACGGTCGTAACGGCGCACGGACTGCCCCCGCCGTCCGCGGCGGCAATTCGGCGTGCTGCTTGGGGGCAAAAACACATGGACTGCCGCCCCTTGCAGATTGCCTGCTTGGAAGGCTGGTGCCTGGAGCCGGCCCTGGGCAATACCATACCATGCCATCCTTTCTTCTGCGCTGCTGCTGGCGGCAGGTCTGCCTTCAGAGCTGGGCTCCAGGCCAGTAGCCACTGCTCTCCAGCTGCCCAGCAGCAGCGCAGAAGTAAGGGTAGCAGTACTGCAACCCCCCCCTACAATAACCTTGCAATCCTCCCCCCCACACACACACAACTCGTTTTTGGGTCAGGACCCCTACAATTACAACACTGTGAAATTTCAGATTTAAATAGCTGAAATCATGAAATTTATGATTTTAAAAATCCTATGAACGTGAAATTGACCAAAATGAACCGTGAATTTGGTAGGGCCCTACTTATGGGAGCTGTAGTCCTGGCCCCCATTCTCTTCTATGAGCCAGGCTCCCTGGAGGACTACATTGCTCATAAGGCAATCTGACTGAGCTGCATGGTGCATCATGGGAATCACATGATTCAGGTTCATTACGGGAAATGTAGTTGGGTCAAGGGAGAACAGCAGTATCAGGCTGCTGAACTTAACTCCCATAATGCAATGTGTCACTATGGGAAAATGCAGTTTAATGTTGCAAAGAAGCGTTTTGATTTCAGGAATATTGAACTGTTTCATTTTGATTGTATATGTTGAAAGAAAACATTGCCACATTTTGGAACTGAAATTTTTCAGAAAGTCTGTTCCATGGAAAATTTCATCCTTTTTGCCTCATTTGAGGTTGTGGGGAATGTGGGGATGTTGGAATTTTCCACGGGATGGAAATTCCAAATTTTGCTCACACATGCATTTCATACCAACCCCTTGTTCTTGTGCCCCAGTAGTTCCTGCTCCTTTCCCTAAAGTGAGCCTGGAGATGGAGGGGCCTGGTACTGCATCAGTAAGCTCACCTGAGCAGAGCCATCACCCCAGCAAAAGGCACCACCCAACTCAGCAGCACAACCCTGCCCAAGGCCTACAGCCACATGGCCCAATAAACTCTGGGGGGGGGGGGAATAATCCCTACTCAACTCCCATGCTGGCCTCATGTGGTGTCCCAAGAATGACACCTCCCTCCAGCACCCGGTGTATAAACCCTGGTACCCACAGAGCTGCCTGGAGTCCAGAGAACCCCATCCTCCAGCACCCAATAGGTGAATTCCTGGGGCTTGCATCGGGACCTGGTGGCCAAGGAATGCACCCCCATCACCCAGTGAGTGAACCCCTGGGGCACACAGTGCCGCCCAGTGGCCAAGGAATACTTACCGGGTGGGGCACAGGGCTGAACTACCTGATGTTTCTCTTTTCCAGTCCAGCCGCCTGGAACTGAACACGAGCGATTACAGCTTGGAGAACATGACGGCGAATTACTCCTACGACTATGACACTAATGATATCTTGGCCGCTGCGCCCTGCCAGAGTGGCTACTGTTCATTCTTTCGCACTCATGCCTTCAACTTCCTGGCTGTAGTCTGTGCCCTGGGCCTGTTGAGTAACCTGGCCCTGGTGGTGGCCTTGGCCAACTGCTGGGGTCTTTGGGGCTGGCCCCTTGGCAGAGCCTCCCTGTTCCAGCTGACGCTTGGCACCACCATCTTCACAGCCATGCTGCCATTTTTTGCTGCAGGCATCAGCCAAGGTTGGGTCATTGGTGACGGGCTCTGCAAGGTGGCGTACATGCTGTGGTACGGGAGCCTCTTTGCTCAAGGGCTGCTGGTAGCTGCCGGTGCATGCAGTGCCATGTGGGACAAATGGGTTCCCAGACGGCACCACTGGTGCATGGCCGTGGCTCTCTGGGTGGCAGCTATCCTCCTGGCAGTGCCAGCTGCCTTGCTGAGTGGGACGGAGGGGCACCCGCAGGAGCTGTGTATGATGAGGGACACGCACTGGTGGCACCTGGCCCACGTCACATCCTGCCTGGCTGTTTTCATTCTGCTCCCTGCCGCACTGGGCGTGGCCAAGGCAATGCTGACATGGCGCAAGAGTGACTGTCAGCTGCGGGTCGGGGTGACGTGTCTGTTCTTCCTTCTCTGGGTGCTGTACGGGACAGCTCTGCTCTTGGACTCACTGATGCGGAGGCAGCTGCTCGACGCCAGCTGCCAATTCTACGAGTTTCTTGACTTCTTCCTGGGGCTGTCAGAGGGCCTCGGCGTGCTGCACTGCTGCCTGGGGCCCCTGCTGCTTCTCGGGGCAGGGCTGTATCACCGAAGGACCCATGCTGACCCAGGCCCCCTCCGAGTGCCAGCATTGCCAACCCCAAATGTTCAAAAAGCATGAGTCAGGCTCACCAAAAATCACGAGATTGGCTTTAAAATCCTGTGAGTCTGTAAATAATATTGGGGTGCTTTTGATTTGCCTTCTGCTTTTTGAACCTCTGGTGTGCACGGGGGTCACATTTTAACGCTTTCTCTACAGCCATGAGGGCCAGAAACTGACTTTTTCTTTAAGAATAAAGGCTGAAGTTATCACATCTCCACTTGGCTCCAGGAGCTGGGGCTTTCAGGAAAACAATAATTATCATGAGGCTCATGACAAACTCATGAGAGTTGGCAACACAGGGGACAGGGCTGCCCGGGTCCCCTCCAGCTGGTGCTCTGCATGTCCATGTAAGCGCCTGTGCACAGCGGGGCTGCTCTCACGTGGGCTGGGCTGACTCGAGAGGAGTCACCGGAGCGTAGGGAGCTCGAGTTAACTGTGCCCTGAAGACAGACCCTGAATCTCAACCTGGCCAAAACAGAACACTTAACCTGTCCCCCAAGCCCTCCCAGCACCCTGCTCTCTCGGTCCCCCGCCATCGCCATCACACCCGTAACCTGGGCATTGCCTTTGACTTGTCCCTCTCTCTAGACATCCACGCTGTGTCTGGATCACATCTCTCCTTACAGCCCGGCGTGTCTAAGACCCAGCCTGTCCTTTGGCCACACAGCTGTGTCTCTGGCCCAGGCCCTCATCATCTCTCACCTTCATGACCACATCCTCCTCCTCTCTGGTCTTGACAAACCCCATCTTCTCCCCTTAAACCCTTTCGAAAAGCTACTGCCAGATCATTGCCTGGCTCATTGGGCTCAGCGGGTCACCCCCCTGTGCCTCCCTATGCTGGTCCCCCCTCCTCCACGGCACTGAACATAAACAACATGTCAGCCCTTCCCAGCTATGGCCTGCCCAACTAACTCTTCTTTTAGATGGCACTGAGCCATCACCATTCCCCCCTTCCCCCCAGTAATGATGCAGCCTTCAGCACCCATCAGTTAGCTCATCCCAGAAGCACCTTCTCACTCCCTCCCCCACCTGCCCTTATGCCATGGACAAGCAAAACCACCATGTTCTCAGCCTTAAACCTCTCCAAGCCCCAGCTAGGCCTGCTGCCTACAAAAGGCTGGACGGTGGCTGCTGGGCTGTGACTGCTGCGCAGTCCCTGTTCCCTGTGCTCCCGGGTCTGTCTGTGCAACCTCTGTGACACTCTGTACCTCGGGGGAACACCCTGCACCCCCATGTTCATCCTTATAATATGATTGTGTGGTATCCAATGCAAAGTTTGTCATGTCGGGTGTCTTCGGAAGGCTCATGATGTACTGAATAATTAATACTATAGTAATGTTATAGGTTGTAATTTCATGTATATTGTTATGAGGCTGAAAATGTATCCTCATGGCTTAAAGAAAGCCCAGGGAAAAACTCTCTAAGAGCAGAGGGGCAGTTTACACCTCACCAAGGCATGTATGGGACAAACCCAGCCCAACCTCACAGGAATAAAGGACGCTGGCCTAGGCAGCAACAAAAGAATCTGATGGACTCTTGAGTGAGTCACTCCCTTTCCTTTGGTCAGTTTGGGACTGGGATGAGGTAATGCTCACCTGACTCTGAAGGGGGGGCAAAGCCAAGAGGGAAGAAAGGACATGATAAAAGGGAGAGACGTTTGCCATGGTCTCTCTTCCACCTCCGTCTACAGACACCACACCAAGCAACTGAAGGACATTGAAAGTGTTAAGATCAGATTAGAATGCGTTTTGCTTTTATTTCATTTGACCAAATCCGACTTGTTATGTTTTGACTTATAATCACTTAAAATCGATCTTTATAGTTAATAAATCTGTTTGTTTATTCTACCTGGAGCAGTGAGTTTGGTTTGAAGCGTGTCAGAGACTCCCCTTGGGATAACAAGCGTGGGACATATCAATTTCTTTGTTAAATTGATGAACTCATATAAGTTTGCAGCGTCCAGTGGGCATAACTGGACACTGCAAGACGGAGGTTCCTTGGGTTGTCTGGGACCAGAGATATTGGCTAGTGTTATTCGGTTGCACTATCAAAGGAGCAGCTTTAGGCCAGAGGCTGTGCATGAACAGCCCAGGAGTGGGGGTTCTCACAGCAGAGCAGGGTAAGGCTGGCTCCCACAGTCAAGGATTGGAGTGACCTAGCAGGTAGGAGTGACCTAGCAGCTGTCTGTCTCTGGCCGCTGCTGGGAGAGGGAGGCTCCCATTTCAGTTTTGTTTGATGGCACCCACTGAAGTATTGTGATGCTAGGGGCTGGGGCGCCATCCGGAGGGAATCCAGAGCGGTGCAATGCCCTCTCTTTCTTCTGGCAGCCCATCCTCCAGAATGATCCGGTGTCTGGGAAGCCAACACTGGCCTCACAGAAAGACACTTCCGAAGCTCAATCTGTTTAGCTCGTCAAGGAGACGGTGAAGGGGTGGCAGGATCACACTCAGTGGTAGAGGGCTCTTCAGTCTGGCAGACAAAAGCGGAGCAACATCCCATGGATGGAAGCTGAAGCCAGACAAAATCAGACCAGAAATAAGGTGCAAAGTGTTAAGGGTGAGGGTCATTAAGCATCCGGGCAACTGACCCGGGATGTGGTGGTTTCTCCATCACTCGGAGTCTATAAATGGAGATTGGGTGGCACTGTGTAAACAGCCCAGCCCAGCCCAGGCTCCAGTGACAGGCAGGGCTCTGGATTCCCTGGGTGAGTGTCTCTGGGCTGTGCACGGCAGGAGGTCAGACGGGGGTGAGCGGAACGGGCCCCTCTGGCCCTACCTGCCACGGGTCTACAAAGGCGTCTGAGGGCCGCACTGGGGAATTGTCCTGCTCCTGGCTCAGGAGGCCCTGCCCTAGGCCGCACCCCAGAATGCAGCCTCCAGGGACGACGACCATCTCCGGCCCATGCTGCCCAGGTCACTGCAAGCTGCAGTGACAGCCGGGGTCCCAGGGCTGCCTGGAGAGGTACAAGCCACAAGGGGCCAGGGCACAGAGTGAGAGCAGCCACTGCGTGCCACCCACCCACCTGCCAGGCGCATGGCACTTTACACCCGCACTGGAGCTGCTCCAGGCTGACCCAAATCTGCCTCAGTTCCTTGCACTGCTGACAGCCACTTGCAAATGCCTGGTGTTCTCACTGCCCCAGCTGCTGTCGCTACTACCCCGTGCCCAGCTGTTACCCCCTCTAGTACCCCACGGCTCAGCTCTTACCCCTCTGCTACACCCCTTCCCAGATGTTACCCCACAGCTACACTCCTGCCCAGCTCTTACCCCTCTGCTACACCCCTTTCCAGCTGTTACCCCTCTGCTACCCCTCTCCCCGGCTGTTACCCCTCCTCTACACCCCAGCCCAGCTGTTACCCCCTCTGCTCCCCCCTGCCCAGTTGTTACCTTCTGCTACACCCCTTCCCAGCTGTTACCCCCTCTACTACTTTCCTGCCCAGCTGTTACCCCTGTTACCCCACAGCCCAGCTGTTACCCCTCCTCTACCCCACGGCTCAGCTCTTACCCCTCCGCTACACCCCTTCGCAGATATTACCCCACAGCTACACCCCTGCCCAGCTGTTAGCCCTCTGCTACCCTACAGCCCAGCTGTTAGCCCTCTGCTTCCCCCTGCCCAGCTGTTACCTTCTGCTACCCCCAGCCCAGCTGTTACCCCTTCTGATAACACCCTGCCCATCTGGTACCCCTTTGCTACCCCATGGTCCAGCTGTTACCCTTCTGTTTCCCCCTGCCCGAGGGGCCTGGAGCTGCTAGGTGCTCAGCAGGTGGGGAAAACCAGGCTCTTCTCGGGGTGCCCACTTGTGAAGATCTTGTTCTGCATGGAGCAGAGTGGCCCAGGAGCCCTGTTAACCATCCCCACCAGCCTTTGTGCACTGAGGCCCTTCCCTGGCTCCTCCAGCTCTCTCCTCAGCTGCCCCCAAGACCTGGCATTTGCGCTGACTCCAAATACGTCTTGTCTCTCCCTGCCGAGGCTGCTGGGCCTGGCAATGAGCAGGGAAAGTGCCAGCGCAGAGCCAATTTACAGCACAGCTAAAGCTTCAGCGTCTCGCAGGGAGAGGCAGGTGGAGATGCAAGGAGGCACCCAGCACTGGTCAGCAGCACCCTGGTGCTGAGCCCAGCCTCGCTGGGTCCTGCCCTGGGATAACCGTGGCTGTTCCCCTTGTGCCAGGCTCCCTACAGCCCCGTCCCTGGATGGCAGGGTGCACAGGCCACTGCAGACAGACTGGGCTTTGGCTTCTGATGGTCCCACACATCCTCCCAGGCTGCGCAGGTGCAGCCAGCTCCAAATCCGGCCTGAGCTGCCTTCCCTCTTTCTGGTGCCCAGTCCTGCTCCTCCTCTGCCAGCCACTGCCCCACGCTGCACATTGGCCCATCCCCATGGCTCTGTGCATCCCCTCAAACCCCCCATCCCCGTGGCTCTGTGCATCCCCCCTGCCTGTTGATCTGTGCATCTCCCCAACCCCCCCATCCCCATGGCTGTGTGTACCCCCCCCCCGACACCCCCCATCCCTGTGGCTCTATGCTGGGAGAGCACAAGGGAGCACCCACACACACACACACAACATGAAGACATTAGCGCAATAATCTTCAAATGCCACCTTAAAACCTCCTGGTTCTCTTTAGTCTGTGACTGATTCTCTCTCTAAAGTATTTTACGAGGCCGCATATTAAGCCTGCTATATGCAAATACAGCACGTAAGGTGGCCTAACCAGAATTGAAGATCGTAAGCATCCTGTGCCCAGCTCACCAGGCTGTTAATGATGGCTCTGTGCATTTCAATGCGCGCCACATTCCTGTTCCTGATGCAGTGCTGGCTGCTCTCCGGCACACCCTGCCAGACAGCAGCTGTCCTGGGCAGGCACCGAGGAGTCTAGGCATTCTCTTCCTCCCCCAGTGCAGGCACCTGCTACCCTTATGGGCTCGTACCAGGAAAGTGTGTGGGCTGGCTTTATTTATAACCATGCCCACCCTGTACCCCCCCCCCCCACTGCCCCGACCACGGCAGCACAATGGCATCTTGGCTGGTACGACAGTGCCTGTCCCAAGAGCTGGCCGGGGCCTGAGCAGGAGGGCTCGGAGGGGTCCCAGTCCCCAGTGCCATGGTGCACCGATGTGAGCTGTGCCGAACCAGCCCTGCCCGACTGCACAGGGGCAGCTCAATGGGGCTGGAACCCCCGGGGTGAGCAAGGCCCAATGGGGGTTTGATCTGAGCAGGGAGAACTGGCTCGGTACCAAACTAATGGTTCCTAGCAGTCAGCCAACCCTCCCCCCCCCCGAAAAGGAGGAGTGCTGTGGGGTCCTGGCTCAGTGGGGCAGGGCAGGGGCCACACACTCACACACTGCAGCGTCCCCCTAGGATTTCTCTGCTGAACATCACATGTGCTTCTCCCTCTGTTCAGCACTGCTTGGGGGCGCGATGCAAGGCCTGGGCCCCTGGGCGAACCCTCCTGCCTTGCCCTGGGCTGCAGGCGGGCATGAGGGCTACATGTGGTGTGGGCTGTGTCCATTCCCAGGAGGGCGATACAGCACACCTGCACTCCCCAGTCTCAAAGCCAGGCTTCAGCCACCCATCCCTGCCTGCCACACCATGGCTCCACAGCCCCAGGGACCACCCACAGCTGTGTCTGTCGCCATGGAGGTGACTGTGAGGTCACAAGCAGAAGCCAGACTCACAGGTGAGCACAAATATTGGCAGGGAGTGGGATGGCCAGAGTGGGGGCAGGGGCATGCAGGGTGCTGTTTGGGGGCTCAGGGTGGTGGGCAGAGCAGGGTCTAGGCAATGGGTGAAGCAGACAGCACCTCTCTCTACCCCTCCTCAGCCAAATAACGGCCCCATATGCAGGGAAGGGCTGGCTCGGGGGCACAGGCCAAAGGGTGGCTCGGGCGGGGAGGGGGGCACACGTGACAATCATGATGCTTTATCTGTCCCCATACACAACTCTCTGTCTGTCTGTCCATCAGGGGGGAGTGGGTCCTTGAGGCATACATGCGCCCCACCCCCTGTTGCAGGTCTCATTGGCGCCCCCTTTGGGTGGGCACTGTGTGCTGGGGTGTAGATGAACATGCCTGGTGCTTTGGGCTGCCTGGCCACCATTACCCCCTGCACTCCAGCAGGGGGAGCTGCTCTCTCAGCTGGGTCGGCACTGCCCGTTGGTCCTGGGCTACCCCAGTGACCGTGGATGCCCGACACACCTGAGCTTTGCTGTGCTGCTGGGATGCGTCCGGGGAGATGCTGTCCTGTCACCTCCCTGGCGATTGCTGGCCATGGATGTGAGCAGCACCACCTAGCCCATCCCAGCTAGGCCTGTTCCTCTGCCACCTGCCGGTCCTCTCTGGAGTCCAGGCTGTAACCTGTGACTCAGGAATCTTTGCTGCCAAGGGCCCATGCCAGGACACAGCTGGACCCTGCCTGATACCAGCTCAGGACTGATCAGCTTCTCTGGGAAGTGCAGTTTGGGAGCCCAAGTTCTCTCTGTTAATCATCCTGATGAAGACGTCGGAGCTCGGTGGGAATTCAGTCCAGGGTACGACTCCAGTGCACGAGCTGTGCTAGCAAAACAGCCTGAGCTTGTGGGGCAAGGCTCCCCCCCACCCCTGTCCAGACAACCTGTCCTGAACCCCATCGCAGCCAGCCAGCAGGGTGCAGAAGGGGTAGGTTTATAACATGGTACTTGGACAAAGGAGTCCCACCAGCCATTTGAGGCCCTGCCCGTTCGAGCTGACAGCTCACCCCGCCCTATACCCCAGCTTCACAGCTCTGTGCCCAGAGGTGTGGGAGCATGTGGGGCACCTGGCCATGCAGGTTCTGCGCAGGTAGAGACCAGCCTTTGAGCTGGGGCAGGAGTAAACAGGGAAGTCCCAACCAGGGTGAGAGGTTGAAACTCCCAGGAAGAGCAGGCCCTGGTAGTGCACCACCACAACGACACGCAAATGTGACAAAGAGGAAGGCTCCCCAGCCAGATGAAGGACCCAGAGTCAAGGCCAAGGATGGAGCAGTCAGTGCTTACGAAGCAGTTCAGAATCACAGCTGGGATGATGACACTTGTTTGTATTTCCAAGCATCTTCCACAGTGTCACAGACCCACAGGATTGGTGCTATGTGCCCTCCTTTGCAACAGTGTCTAGGAGGAACCCCTTCGATGGGCCAGACCCCCAAGAGCTTGTCCTTCAGGGTCGAGCACACAGCCTCACCACCTCCTGAGACTGAACTTCTGGGCTCCAGCACTCCTGCTTCACACCATGAGCTCTGCACAGTGAGTCCAACTGAGACAGACTCCTGGGAGAGACTTGCCCACTCTGCAGGAACTAAAGCACCTCAGACAGTATTTGCAGTGACCCTCAAGCAGCGTTTTCAGAACAATCAGGTTTATCAGTCGACTGGAACCCAGAGTAGGAAGTCTGTAGGTTAGCACAGAGACAGGAAGGTGAATGCAAGGACCATTCTACTCAGCACAGAGCAACTCACCAGCCAAGCTGTAGTGAACCTCATTTTCAGATCCCGTGTCTCTCCTCCTGACTTCCTTCCTCAGTCCTCTCCCAGCTGAAAGAGTCAAGGCTCCTTCCAGAAGCCAACTCTTTACTTCCCCCCTCACACTCCCAGTCCTTTGTTCTGAGCTGGGGTCTCTGCTCAGCTTCCCTGCTGAGAGGCGGGGAAATCCTCCTGCCTCTGGGTCTTTGGTTGCTAGGTGTCCGTGTCCTGGTGACTGGGTTTTCCATTGACATGTGTTGGCCTCCTCGGACAGTCTTTTTAACGATGACCCATTCAGTTCACTCAGACAGCTAGGCAACACCCATCCACCTATGTATCTTGGCCTGCCCTGAGAGCAAACTTAATCCTGTTGCCCCCACCTCCCCTCCACATCCCTCCTGGGTAGCAATACAACATATGCAGGGTAAACTGAGGCACTGGGTCTCGGTTCCTTGCCAGTTGGGCTGGGTCTTGGTTCCTGGTTAGTGGGACTGTCACTTAGTGCTGATTGGGGCTAGATGAATATTTTCAAAATTCACAGTTTTGATGGAAAAATCTGGCCTCCATCTGGGGAATGTGCTGCTAGCTGTAGGATGTAAAGCTGCCTCTCCAGGGCCTGGCCCTTCACCTTCACCTTCACCTCCACCCTGCTGCTCTCGCTCCAGCAGGCACTGGCCTTTGGCACAGCACTGAGGACCTGATCCAGCTCCATTGGAGCCGATGCCCAAATGCCCAGGGACTTCAGTGCTCGGGATCCAGCCCTTGCTCGCATGCCCAGTGCTTTGTCTCCTCTGTAAGGGGGGACTAGCTGCAGGTTCCCCATGGCTCCTGAAGGTATAATTGTGCTGATGTGCAATAGGGTGTAATTAAGGGGAGCTGGAGAATTAAATGTGGGCGTTAAACTTGCCACACACACAATTCACTTTATGCTTCAGACTCAAATCATGTTAACAGCAACTCAGAAAGTAATAAAGGGAAGAAAAGAGGAAGAAGCCATAATTACCACTGAGCTGAGATTAATAGCAGCCTCGGTCAATTGTGACAGGCTTTTCCCTGTCTCTGAGCAGTAACATGCTGCTGCCTTGACTATTATCTTCAGTGCAGGTTCCTATGCAGCAGACGCCCCCTTGGCCTCTCAAAACAGTTGCCCCAAAAGCTGGCTTCCTGCCCAGCCACGTGCACTTTCCTCCCCATCCCTAGCGTGTGAACTGGGCCTTGGAGAATCTCACCTCTTTCAGCTCAAAGAATGTAAAACTGTAACTAGGGTCCAAAAGCAGGAGAGAACATGAGCTCAGCGCTGCGTGAGCAAGGGCTGCAAAGGAAAATGAGAGCGGGGTGAACAGAAAGCAGAGCTGCCCAGCTACCCCCAGCGGAACTCTCCACACGGGCTTGGAGGTCCCTGGGTGCTGAAGTGAAAGGGCTATAGGTCACATGATTGCAGCCATTCTGGCTAACAGCCACAGCGCCTCCAGCTGTGATCGCTCAGCACCAAACAAGCCTGGGTGAGCTCCAAGGAAAGGATTGGTGCTGCAGAGAGCGGGGCTGGTGGCGATTCAGCAGCTAGCTCCATTCCCTTTGAGTCTCCACCAGCCAGTAACCCACAAGGATTTATACAGAGCTGAAAGCCAGAGGGGACAATTAGGTCATTTAGTCTGACCTGTATCTCACAGGCCATTAACCATCACCCAGTTACCTCTGTGTCGAGCCCAGTAACTTGTCTTTGGCTCATGCAGCTTCCAGAAAGGCTTCAGTCTGGACCTGAAGACAACAGGAGCTAGCGAATCCCTCACTTCCCCGGGGAGTTTGTTCCAATGATTAATCGCCCTCCCTGTTAAACATTTGCACCTTCTTTCTAATTTGAATGTGTCTGACTTCAGCTTCCAACCACGGGCTCCTGTTCTGCCTTTCTTTGTTGACTGAAGAGCCAGTTTGTGCCCATTTACTCCTGCCAAAGGGTGTTATACACTGTCAGAGAATCATAGAAGATTAGGGTTGGAAGAGACCTCAGGAGGTCATCTAGTCCAATCCCCTGCTCAAAGCAGACATCTTCACAGTGTTCCTGTCTCAGCACACACCTCCACAATGTCCCTCCACCAGCCCTGTCACTCTGGGGCTCCGATAATCTCTTACGCCCCATGAAAGATAGAAACAAGAACTTTCTTTTTCTATGACTATCAATGGCCCTTCCTTCCCACACTCTCCCGAGCCCCAGCGCTGCACTATGTCAGAGTGTGGAGATTGCAATCCAAAGCCTATTATCTGTGGCTATTTGCTTTGTGTCTTTGTGACTTCTTACATTGCTACTGCAATGTCTTTCAGGTTTATTGGCATGTCCCCTCTCCAATGAGCTGATATTTGTGGCTGTGGAGCAACTGGTAGGATTTGGTTCTCATGGACTTGGTGGTGTCTGCTCACTCTGAATCCAGATTTCTTTCCACCTATCTACAAATATCCTGTGTCCAACTTGACAAGGTATGATGAGTCTGGGACATCCCGAGTGCAGATGCAGTGAATATTAACAGCTCATGTCTGGAGCCACTGCTCTTTGTATGGGCATGATGGGGCATGTTACACGGGGGAGCAGAGTGATTCATTCTAGACTGCTTTCAGAGTAGCAGCCGTGTTAGTCTGTATCCGCAAAAAGAACAGGAGTACTTATGGCACCTTAGAGACTAACAAATTTATTTGAGCATAAGCTTTCGTGGGCTACAGACCATTTCATCAGATGCATAGAATGGAACATACAGTAAGAAGATATATATACATACAGAGAACATGAAAAGGTGGAAGTTGCCATACCAACTCTAAGAGGCTAATTAATTAAGATGAGCTATTATCAGCAGGAGAAAAAAAAGTTTTGTAGTGATAATTAAGATGGCCCATTTCAGACAGTTGACAAAAAGGTGTGAGGATACTTAACATGGGGAAATAGATTCAATTTGTGTAATGACCCAGCCACTCCCAGTCTCTATTCAAGCCTAAGTTAATGGTATCTAGTTTGCATATTAATTCAAGTTCAGCAGTTTCTCATTGGAGTCTGTTTTTGAAGCTTTTCGGTTGCAAAATTGTCACCTTTAAGGCTGTTACTGAGTGACCAGAGAGGTTGAAGTGTTCTCCTACTGGTTTTTGAATGTTATGATTCCTTATGTCAGATTTGTGTCCCTTTATTCTTTTGCGTAGAGACTGTCTTGTCTGGCCAATGTACATGGCAGAGGGGCATTGCTGGCACATGATGGCATATATCACATTGGTAGATGTGCAGGTGAATGAGCCCCAATGGCGTGGCTGATGTGATTAGGTCCTATGATGGTGTCCCTTGAATAGATATGTGGACAGAGCTCCGTGCTGTTCCCATTCCTCCTCTGATTGTGGACACTGCCCCCTGGTGTAGTTCTTAGCCTATAGGACTTCAGCACCGATTGGGCTTTTCGGGTGATGTCACGCCTACAGTTCAATTCCCCTTCAAGCACAAAGATGACATCACCAAGGATGCATTATGTAAATTAGATGGATGGGGAAAAGACATTGAAACCCCTTTCCCATAAGTTTAAAGGGATACAGTCCACTCAAAAATCACTTGGTAAATTAACTCTCTGTACACAGGTTACTAACAGAGCTGGGCCCAAAATTAGATTCAGAATTAAATTGTCTCTCATCAAAACGTGCTTGTTTCTGAGACTGCAAATCATTTGTAGAAATGGGATCGAGTTGCAAAATTTCAAACCTTTTCAGCAAATGGTGAGTTACAAGTTTCTGGTTTTACGGTAACTGAAAACTTTGCTGCAGAATTTAATTGCTGGTGTTAAGGTGCAGACACTGGAGCTGCTTTTGAATTAGACATAAACTCATTATCCCAACCAGTCATTAAAAATCTCACCCCACTCTGCACAAATGTGGGCGCACTGCACATGTTTTGCATTGTATAAATAATTACACACAAAAATCAACACTTCAAAAATGTTAAGGTTGCAAAAGTCAAACACTTCAGAGTTAGGAAAGTCCCAGATGAAGGTTACCTGCGACCTTCATTCAGCACCCCTGGGAGTATGCAGTATAATACAGTTCTGCCCAGAATCATATAGGAAGCCTGTAGCAGGGCCAGGGAGAGAACCCCTCTCCTCTGGGGCCTAGTACAGTGTGTTAACAACAAGAGAATGTCCATTCACTTCCTGCCCTCTATGCCTCATTCATTGCCCTCATGTCCACTGAGTGAGGAAGGGGCCTTGTATGCAATCATGCAATTAAAGACTATATCTACACAAGAGACAGAGTTAAGGTTAAACAGGCACTCTTAATTCTGGCATTTCCTAATTTTTGAGTGTTGAGCCCTACAGGGGCCATCAGCAGAGTCTGAACCCATGATCCTTACACCCCCAATACAAACCTCTGCTGATTGAGCTTAAGGAGTAACGGGCAGCAGCGATAGGCTGTTACTCTCTGTGTGAACAGCTGCTAAAGGGGTAATGACACACACATTGTCTGGTCGCTTACATAGCTGTTTGCTAGATAGCAGTAAAATGTTGGGAGCGAGGATTCCTCGGTTCTGTTCCTGGCTCTGGCGAAGAGTGTAGTCTAGTGTTGACAGACAACACAGCCAGGCACATATCGTTGGCAGATGTAGTCTCAAAGGAACTGTGGCTGAGCGGATGAAACTCAGGTTTGTTATACTGCAAAGTCTGGAGGTGGTAGATATCTTCATAAAGGGTTGGAAAAATTACTTATTTTCTCCTAAGCTTAGACTCAGAAATGGCTGAACCTTTTTTACTGAAACTTTCAAAAA
>NW_020664600.1:1090237-1128477 GCF_002925995.2 Terrapene triunguis | reverse complement strand
AAAAAAAAAACAACTCAGCCTAAGGCAGGCACCTGGCATGGAAAATTTGAGGCCAAATGGTTAAAGTTCAGTAACGTTTAAGCATTTCAAAATAGGGATTTATAATGGAGAATGTTCTTGGTCCTTAACTATAGATATCATTACCAGCTCTGCCTGTAATACATAGGCAATAATAAAGGTGTCCAAGCAAAACCCTAGTGGGGTAACTACAGGACACCTCCCTCCATTCCCCTGCCTATTCATGTCCATCTGGTAGGTATCATTTTCTCTCCTGAGCTGTTGTTTGTCAATGAGGGTGGAATAAGGGACATGTCTATAGTGCCCCTTCACCTTTAAATCACAAAAGTGTGTGAGAACATTGATGTCCCTACTGTACAGATGGGGAAACCGAGGCACAGAGACTTGCCCGAGGCCACAGACGGAAGCAGGATTACAACACAGGTATTCCTGGCACCAAGTTCAGTGTTCACAGTGCTCCGCACACAGAGATCAAGATTCATCCTTGCAGTGAAATGAACTAAACTGATCCCAGGTGCTACCCCATTGCCATGAATTTCCCCCAGTGTTTGTTCTGTACAAATTCAATAGTTCTCCTGTGTGTACTCACTGGCCAAGCATTAGGTACGTGCTCTACGCAGCCACACCTATGGAAGAGGCTGTCTGTCTGTGATCCACCTGGCAGGGTTAGCTCTCATCATTCCTGCTGACAGCTCAATTTTGATTTTAAGTGACTCAGAGGCCAGAAGGGCCCTTCCAAAGGTAAATAACAAGATCAGTTAGACAGGCACAGTCACTCTTCCCTGAAATTTGTCCTTTCCACCAGTCAATGGAAACAGTAAACATGGTTACCTCCCTGTGTCACAGCTTCATGCAGAGACAGCACAAATACTTCCACCCCAGAACGTACCATCTCATTAAAATATCCGGATGCCTTTGCGCTGTCTCTGGAATTGGCTTTGATTTAGGTACTGACACCAGTATAAAGGCAGGCGCGCTTTGTTCTGATTCCTTGCATCCTTATCTCTAGAGTTCAGAGAATTTCCTTATCAAAAGGAAGAACTTCTCTTGCTATTTCTCCTATCAGTTCTGATCAGATCCTCTTTCAACTAATGTATTACCCAGTCCTTCCCATTTCATCTAGTCATTCTCAGCATCACCGCATGGGAGGAGGGCAGGGGGGCTGGAGAGACATGTTACAGGAGTGGGGGGGAGGCAAGGGGCCATATTACCTGGGGGATGGGAATGGAATGGGGGGAGCATGTTACACGGGGGATGGGACAGCTGGCACGTTACATGGGGGAAGAGGACAGGATGATGTGATGATGGGCATGTTACATAGTGGGCTTGTAGGCACAGCAGGTGGGGTCCCCATTAGCCCATGGCCCCTATCTAGGGTGACCAGATAGCAAGTATGAAAAATCAGGACACTTTTTTTTCCAGGGGGTGGGGGGTATAGTTGTGTATATAAGACAAAAGCCTCTAATACAGAAGTCCCCAAACTGTTGAGTGTGCCCCCCCCCCCCAGGAAGTGTGTGGAGGACCATTCAGGAAGGCGCAACTGGGGCCTGAGCCAGCCCCCATGGGGGTGAGGAGGGAGAGCCACCCAGCTCCACACCTGGCCCCAGCCCCAGCTGCTGGCCCCGCACCCAGGGTCCTGGCTCCCAGCTGCTGGCCCCGCCTGCCGGCCCCAAGCCCTAGGCCCTGCTCCCAGCTGCCAACCCCGCACCCGGGGCTCCGCTCCTGGCCCCGCACCCAGGGTCCCGGCTGCCGGTCCTGCACCCAGGGCTCCGCTCCTGCCCCCAGCTGTGGCCCCAGCCTCAGCCCCCTTAGCCCTGTCCGTGTCCCCCCCTCCTGGAGCCGTGGCCCGCTCCCAGCCCCGGGGGGTGGGGGAGCATGAAAGGGGGTTAGGGGGGCACGAGGTAAAAATGTTGGGGAACATTGCTCTGATATCAGGACAGCTGGTCACCCTACACACATCTACCATTTCTAACACAACTTGCCACACTAACTACTCATGTCTCAAGCTGGGCCTGGCCTTTCCTGTGACTCGAGGATTGCACAGTCTACTCCTAGGGTTGCCACCTGGCCGGTTTTTGTCCTGCCTTGCTAGTTAGAAAATGTAATGTGCCTTCTCTGTATACTTGGGACACATCAGAGCGCTCTGCAGTGCACATCTCCATAGTCTGGACTCTGGCACTGTGTTGGGATAAGGTAAGAAAAATGATAAGATAACATAAAAATATACCATCCATCTGTCCGTGTGTGTACTAGTTAGCTCCGGTTAGCACTAGGACCCCTTTGGCTGGTGGTGGCAGGGGCAGGTGTGTGGCCAGTGGTTAGATTTTCCCTCCTACTCTTGAGTCACTCACATTCAAATATTTCGTTCCAGGGGCGGCCCCCAAGTAGGTGAGGGAAGTGCTGCTGGGGCTGGGCTGGGGCAGGGCTGGGTGGGGGTGGGGTGGCTGGGCTGAGGCAGGGCTGCATGGCTGGGGTGTGGTGGCTGGGCTGGGTGGGGGTGGGGAGGCTCTGCATATCATGGGGAGTGTTTGGTCACTTTCAATATAAGGCTGCTAACAGAACCTTGCCCCGGATGTTGTTTCTGGCTGTCAGAGCTCTCCACTGTTCTGGGTTTTGTGGGACTGTCCCACTTTGACCCCCCCAAAATGCCATGTCCCAGTTAAGGGGCAGTTTGCCTAAGACCCCCTGTTTGAGAAGCCGCCCAAACCCAGTGGCGTTGTGACCAGGTACACCGGGTTGCCATGCCACCCCCTCCCCCAACCTGCTGCCACTTGTTGAGGCTGAGGGGCGGGAGGAGGCTGCTGGCCACACTCTCATGGCTCCTGCTGCTGCTGGCTGAGGCCAGGCTGGGAGCAGACTAGGAGGCCGAGCAGGGGGAGGCAGCCCCTGCCAGGGAAAGGCTGCTCAGGCCCAGCCCTGGACGGAGACAGACCCAGGCATAATGTCCCACCTAGAGCCGGGACATGGTTTGCCAGCTAGAAAAGGCTGTTTTGGGAAATGAACGTTCCACTTCTCTCCAACTTCTCTGGGTTTTCACGGAAAAAACAAAACTTTTCCACAACCAGTTTGGTACCAAGAGACGGGCTGCTTCTTGTCCACACTGTGCACGACACACACCCTTGGCTCCTGCTCCTGGCACCTGGCCCTGCAGGTTTCCTGGTCCTCCCCAGTGCCCAGGATGTATTGCAGTGCGGGGCTTAATACATGGGGAACTTCCTGGTTAGGCCTTTCTCTAGGTGCTGCTTAACACATAGCTCTCTGTGTCTATGCCTCCCACCACGTGGCTCAGCAGTCAGTGAATCCCTCTGTCTAGAGAAGGAGTAAAGGAAAGAAAAGAGACCCCCAGGCTGCCAGTGTGGTGACTGAGTGGGGAAAGTGAAAGATCAGAGAGGAGGCCTGCGAAAGGTGCAGCAGAGAGGAGCCAGAGCCCTGTTTCAGCGCAGCAACAGCGGCCATAGAGCAAATGACTCTGTCAGTGAAGTTTGATTTTGGCAACTCAGGCAGCCGTAGATCTGAGCAATTCTGGCTTCTGGTTTAACAGAGAAAGCACAAGAATACCAGGTAAATTCTCTGATATTTGCCATGGGTGATGCTTCTGTCCTATGTGCCCTCCCCCTCACTGATAAGGAAAAGAAAGAACACTCCAAAGTGAAAGAGGCTTTTGATGTCCAGTTCATAGACAGACAGAACATTATCTAGGAAAGGGCCAAGTTTAATAGGAGGTGATTGGAAGAAGAGGGGACAGCTGAGACTTTTATTACTGCAGCTAATAGTCTTGCTGAACATAGTGGATGTGGAATGTTAAAAGGACTAATAAAAGACCGGATATAGGGTGACCAGATGTCCCGATAAAATCGGGACCGTCCCAATATTTAGGTGTTTGTCCCGCGTCCCGATCGATCTTCGGTCGGGACGCTGCACTCTGCCTTTTTTTTTTTTTTTTTCCCTCCGCCACCGGCGCTCGGCTGTTCTCGGCTTTTTTTTTCCCCCCCCTCTCCTCTGACTGAGGGCAGCACTCAGCTGTTCTCGGTTGGTTTTTTCCCCCCCTCTCCTGAAAACCAGAGGCTCCCCCACTGTAAACTGATCCACACATTGCTACCAGTCTGGACCCAGATAGACTTGCATGTCAGAATGCAGAGTGAAAGGAAAAGTTACAGGGGTTGTTACTTCTCTGCTCTGTCATTATGGTGATGAGCATGGTGTAAATACCTAGACGCTGAAGGTTCTGGAGATATTTAAGAGTAAGTTAGATAAATGTCTATCAGGGATGGTCTAGACAGTATTTGGTCCTGCCATGCGGGCAGGGGACTGGACTCGATGACCTCTTGAGGTCCCTTCTAGTCCTAGAATCTATGAATCTATGCATAGCTAAGGGAGGGTGCATAATCTCCTCTGACTGCCTGCAGCACTCGGCTGTTCTCGGCTTCCCCACCCCCGACTGCCGGCAGCACTGGGCCACAGTAGGGAATTGGGAGAGGGAGCTGTTTGTGTCGTTATACTGGCAGCACTTGGTTTTTGATTTTTTTTGCTCCGCCAGTGACCCCCCCCGCCTCTTGTGTCCCGATATTTTCTTCCTGTCATCTGGTCACCCTAACCAGATAGCTGTTAAAGAGATAAGGTGTGGAAAGTAATATCTTTTACTGGACCAACTACTGTTGGTGAGAGAGACAAGCTTTCTTGATTACACAGAGCTCTTCTTCAGATCTGTTGTTGGTATCAGAGACAGCAGTTTCAGTTAGACCCAGATCTCACACTGGCAAAATTTATAACAAAAGTGAGAATGCAAGGGACCATAAAGAAACAGCAATGTGACTTACATGCTAGCTGCAGAGGGAAGACTGCATCAGACAAAATTGACATAGTAAAGAGAAAAGACAGATATGTGAAAGGAGCTGTCAGACACATTTAAAACAAGAACAGTGCACAACCAGAGAGTAGGAGAGCAAAGAACCCAAATAGGAGGGAAGTTTACGAAAGCTATGGAAGATGTACCAAGACACAAAGTCATAGCTGGATGCAGTGTGATCAGCTAAAGAGGGAGACTGTAGAAGGTGCCACAGAATGGGACATTTTACAATAGCACGCAGGTTACCAAGAGCAGTGGAAACAATCCAAAAGGGAGTGTTATCACCAGATGACAACGAGTCCACACTTCTAGGGAGTATATCCTCAATAGAACAGACAGCACCTTGGTACACAGGAATGAATCTAAACAGTCAAACCCTTACATTTAAAATTGATACTGGGGCAGAAGTCACTGCAATTCAAATATATATATATTTGTTGGAGATCTTTAAAAACTAAATAAGATTCTGTGTAGGGTTAGTAACACTATATTGAGTGTTTATGGCCAGTGGCTTGGGAAACTGGAGAAAGGCCAGAAAGTTCTTCAACAAATAATATATGTAATACAGCGACTGACAACTTCCCTAGTAAGGTTATCAGCAATACAAGCACTATCTCTAGAAGAGAAAATGGAATGTATTAATGGCAAAAAGCAAACTATTTCCACGTCTTCACAGGGCTAGAGAGCTCTCAGGGGAGAACAACAAAATAAAATTGGTGCCATCAGTGACTCCCTTTGCTTTCACAGTCTCATGCCACATTCCTTTACCCTTACTAGGGAAAGTCAAGGAAGAGTTAAAGAGAATGGAAGATATGGGGGTTATTTCTCAGATAGAAGAACCCATTGACTGGTGCGTGGGGATGGTTGTAATATCAAAGCCCAAAGACAAATTCTAGATTTGTGTGGGTCTGACATAACTTAATAACAGCATGTGTAAAGAAAGGCATGTGCTTCCCACAGCTAATCAGCCATTAGCTCAGTTATCAGAAGCCAAAGTCTTCTCAAAGTTAGATGCTACAGCAGCCTTCTGGCAAATCCCCTTGGTAAAGAATCATAGAATCATAGAATATCAGGGTTGGAAGGGACCTCAGGAGATCATCTAGTCCAACCCCCTGCTCAAAGCAGGACCAATTCCCAATTAAATCATTCCAGCCAGGGCTTTGTCAAGCCAGGCCTTAAAAACCTCCAAGGAAGGAGATTCCACCACCTCCCTAGGTAAAGCATTCCAGTGCTTCACCACCCTCCTAGTGAAATAGTGTTTCCTAATATCCAACCTAGACCTCCCCCACTGCAACTTGAGACCATTGCTCCTTGTTCTGTCATCTGCCACCACTGAGAACAGCCGAGCTCCATCCTCTTTGGAACCCCCCCTCAGGTAGTTGAAAGCAGCTATCAAATCCCCCCTCATTCTTCTCTTCTGGAGACTAAACAATCCCAGTTCCCTCAGCCTCTCCTCATAAGTCATGTGCTCCAGACCCCTAATCATTTTTGTTGCCCTCCGCTGGACTCCTTCCAATATTTCCACATCCTTCTTGTAGTGTGGGGCCCAAAACTGGACACAGTACTCCAGATGAGGCCTCACCAATGTCGAATAAAGGGGAATGATCACGTTCCTCGATCTGCTGGCAGTGCCCCTACTTATACAGCCCAAAATGCCATTAGCCTTCTTGGCAACAAGAGCACGCTGTTGACTCATATCCAGCTTCTCGTCCACTGTGACCCCTAGGTCCTTTTCTGCAGAACTGCTACTTAGCCATTCGGTCCCTAGTCTGTAGCAGTGCATAGGATTCTTCCGTCCTAACTGCAGGACTCTGCACTTGTCCTTGTTGAACCTCATCAGGTTTTTTTTGGCCCAATCCTCTAATTTGTCTAGGTCCCTCTGTATCTGATCCCTACCCTCCAGCGTATCTACCACGCCTCCCAGTTTAGTGTCATCTGCAAACTTGCTGAGAGTGCAGTCCACACCATCCTCCAGATCATTAATAAAGATACTAAACAAAACTGGCCCCAGGACCGACCCTTGGGGCACTCCGCTTGAAACCGGCTGCCAACTAGACATGGAGCCATTGATCACTACCCGTTGAGCCCGACGATCTAGCCAGCTTTCTATCCACCTTACAGTCCATTCATCCAGCCCATACTTCTTTAACTTGGCGGCAAGAATACTGTGGGAGACCGTATCAAAAGCTTTGCTAAAGTCAAGGAATAACACATCCACTGCTTTCCCCTCATCCACAGAGCCAGTTATCTCATCATAGAAGGCAATTAGGTTAGTCAGGCACGACTTCCCCTTGGTGAATCCATGCTGACTGTTCCTGATCACTTGCCTCTCCTCTAAGTGTTTCATAATTGATTCCTTGAGGACCTGCTCCATGATTTTTCCAGGGACTGAGGTGAGGCTGACTGGCCTGTAGTTCCCCGGATCCTCCTTCTTCCCTTTTTTAAAAAAGATGGGCACTACATTAGCCTTTTTCCAGTCATCCGGGACCTCCCCCGATCGCCATGAGTTTTCAAAGATGATGGCCAATGGCTCCCCAATCACATCCGCCAACTCCTTTAGCACCCTCGGATGCAGCGCATCCGGCCCCATGGATTTGTGCTCATCCAGTTTTTCTAAATAGTCCCGAACCACTTCTTTCTCCACGGATGGCTGGCCACCTCCTCCCCATACTGTGCCAATCTATACCATTAACTACATTCATCACCTGGTTTGGAAGGTACAGCTTCAGTCGTCTTCCGTTCAGCATATCTTCAGCACCAGAACATTTACAAATGAGAATCTCTCCAATTGTGTCAGGTTTGCTTTGCCATCCAGATAATGTGTTTGGTACATCATAGAATCATACTGTGATGTTGCACTCCATATGCTTTATGGAAATATGCTTATGAATATGACATAACTGGAATATGCTTAACGCTAAATACCCCTTGTATGGTATCATTAGAAAGCTTGTAATCTATTGAGAGTATTCATCCTATTTGTTTGCATGTATTATTTCTATGTCTGGAGTTAGGAGAATAAGATATAACTGATGTAAACATAATTAAGTGGAAGCCATTAAAGATGCTTCAGAATCAATGAACTGTAAATGGCTCTGTTTACTTGCAAACCTTCCTGAGTATGTGTGGGCCAGCCCAGGAAGAATGGAGGCTGGGGTCTCATAGGACATGTGATCATGTCACCAGGTACTGGATTCCATCTTAAATCTGGTACTTTTCCATTTAGAAGGAGGGGTGGGGACCAAGAGAGACAAAAGAGTCCCGCCTTGTGCCAAAGTTATAAAAGGAGGTGGAACAGAACAAAGAGGGCCAGTCATGAGAATATCCCTGCTTCCCACCTAAGATATCTGGTGGAACTAACAAGGACTGTACCAGGGGAAAGGATTGGGTCCAGACTAGGAAGGAGTCTAGTCTGTGAAAGAAGCTTATTGGAACATCTAGTTTCTTAATGTATTAGGCTTAGACTTGTGCGTTTTGTTTTATTTTGCTTGGTGACTTACTTTGTTCTGTCTGTTGTTACTTGAAACCAGGCATGTCTGAGTCCCCAGGCAAGGTTGAGCAATTCCCCTGGTGTGGTCTTATGCAAGTGAGTCATTGAATTGTAGCTCCCTTGCTGGACAATGGCTGGTTATGTCTGTTCAGCATCCACCTGGGTGTTGGTTACCTCCCTTGTCATTGTCTCTGGAGGGCTAGTATCCGGGCACCTCCCAAGCCCACAGCATATTTTAGTGATAACCATACAACACATTCTCATAACTTCACATGCATTAATGATATACATATTTAGATACAAAGTGGGTTTCAGCAGATCATAACCTTTCCTCAATACCTCACACAGCCTGCTTAATATGCAATATCACAATTATATATAATTGAGGACTATGGGGTTTACAGGATGCTTCCCCAAGGTATAGAATGTCGCAGTGGTACCAAGAACTGGACACAATACTCCAGTTGAGGCCTAATCAGCGTGGAGTATAGCGGAAGAATTATTTCTTGTGTCTTGCTTACAACACTCCTGCAGAATGTTTGCTCTTTTTGGAACAGCATTACACTGTTGACTCATATTTAGCTTGTGATCACTATCACAAGAAAGAATAGCAAATATGGCAGGAGACCAGCTTGGCTTAACAGTGAAATCTTCGGTGAGCTTAAACTCAAAAAGGAAGCTTACAAGAAATGGAAATTTGGACAGATGATGTGGAAAAATCTGAAGTACGTAATGCTTTTTTTTGCCTCGGTCTTCACAGACAAGGTCAGCTCCCAGACTGCTGCACTGGGCAACACAGTATGGGAAGGAGGCGAGCAGCCCTCAGTGGTGAAAGAACAGGTTAAGGACTATTTAGAAAAGCTGGATATGCACAAGTCCATGGTCCAGATCTAATGCATCTGAGGGTGCTGAGGGAGTTGGCTGATGTGATTGCAGAGCCATTGGCCATTATCTTTGATATAGTGCCCATATTTTAAAAAGGAAAGAAAGAGAACCCAGGGAACTACAGCCTCACTTCAGTCCCCAGCAAAATCATGGAGCAGGTCCTCAAGGAATCCATTTTGAAGCACTTGGAGGAAAGGAAGGTGATCAGGAACAGTCAGCATGGATTCACCAAGGGCAAGTCATGCCTGACCAACTTGATTGCCTTCTATGATGAGATAAGTGGCTCTGTGGCTATGGGAAAAGCTGTGGATGTGATATATCTTGACTTTAGCAAAGCTTTTGATACAGTCTCCCACAGTATTCTTGCCAGGAAGTTAAAGAAGTATGGGTTGGATGAATGGACTACAAGATGGATAGAAAGCTCGCTAGATTGTCAGGCTCAACAGATAGTGATCAACGGCTCGATGTCTAGCTGGCAGCCGGTATCAAGCAGAGTGCCCCAAGGGTTGGTCCTGGGGCCGGTTTTGTTCAACATCTTTATTAATGATCTGGATGATGGGATGAATTGCACCCTCATCAAGTTCACGGATGACACTAAGCTGGGGGGAGAGGTAGATACACTGGAGGGTAGGGATTGGGTCCAGAGTGACCTAGACAAATTGGAAGATTGGGCCAAAAGAAATCTGATGAGATTCAACAAGGACAAGTGCAGAATCCTGCTCTTAGGAAGGAAGAATCCCATGCACTGCTACAGGCTGGGGACTGACTGGCTAAGCAGCAGTTCTGCAGAAAAGGACCTGGGGGTTACAGTGGACAAGAAGCTGGATATGAGTCAGCAGTGTGCCCTAGTTGCCAAGAAGGCCAGTAGCATATTGGGCTGTATTAATAGGAGCATTGCGAGCAGATCGAGGGAAGTGATTATTCCCCTTTATTCAGCACTGGTAAGGCCATATCTGGAGTATTGCGTCCAGTTTTGGTCCCCCCACTACAGAAGAGATGTGGACAAATTGGAGAGAGTTCAGCAGAGGGCATCGAAAATGATTAGGAGGATGGGGCACATGACTTACGAGGAGCGGCTGAGGGAACTGGGGTTATTTAGTCTGCAGAAGAGAAGAGTGAGGGGGGATTTGATAGCAGCCTTCAACTACCTGAAGGGGGGTTCCGACGAGGATGGAGCTCGGCTGTTCTCAGTGGTGGCAGATGACAGAACAAGAAGCAATGGTCTCAAGTTGCAGTGGGGGAGGTCTAGGTTGGATATTAGGAAGCACTATTTCACTAGGAGGGTGGTGAAGCACTGGAATAGGTTACCAACAGAGGTGGTAGAATCTCCATCCTTAGAGGTTTTTAAGGCCCGTCTTGACAAAGCCCTGGCTGGGATGATTTAGTTGGTGTTGGTCCTGCTTTGAGCAGGGGATTGGACTAGATGACCTCCTGAGGTCTCTTCCAACCCTAATATTCTATGATTCTATGATCACCCCCAGATCCCTTTCCACAGTACTCCTTCTGAGGCAGTATATTTTGTATGTGTGCAACTGATTTTTCCTTCCTAAGTGGAGTACTCGGCATTTGTCCTTATTGAATTTCATCTTATTTACTTCAGATCATTTCTCCAGTTTGTCCAGATCATTTTAAATTTTAATCTTATCCTCCAAAGCATTTGCAACCCCTCCCAGCTTGGTATCATCCACAAATTTTATAAGTGTACTCTCTATGTTATTATCTAAATCATTGATGAAGATGTTGAACAGAACTGGACCCAGAACTGATCCCTGCGGGTCCCCACTTGATATGCCCTTCCAGTTTGACTGTGAACCACTGATTATTTCTGGGAATGGTTTTCCAACTAGTTATGTACCAACCTTATAGAAGCTCCATCTAGGTTGCATTTTGCTAATTTGTTTATCAGAAGATCATGTGATACAATATAAAAAGCCTTGCTAAAGTCAAGATATACCACATCTACCACTTCACCCCTATCCACAAGGCTTGTTGGGACTGGATATGTCAGAGATATAGTAGAAATGAATATGGTGAATGACTACATGCAGTTTTGAGATGCTTCCAACAAGCCACCCCAATCTCAATGAGAAATATAAATTTGGAAAGGAACAAATAAATCTGTAGGACACATAATTAGCAAAGAGGGAATTCAGCTGGATTCAGACAAATTGAAGCCATTACTCACCTTACTGGAAGCCAGAGATGTTTCTGCCGTAAGAAGATTCCTTGCCCTGACAAATCACTTTGGGAAATTCTTACAAATTTAGCTCATCTAACAAAAGCCTTAAGAGAGCTCCTTAATGGGCATAAAATGTGGATTTGGGGCAGCCCACAACAAAACACATTTAATAAAATAAAAGTACTGACATTTTCACATAATATTTGGTAAACTATCCAATAACAATAGCAGCAGGTGCATCTCCATATGGTTTAGGAGCAGTGCTCACACAAAAACAGCCAGAAGGAGACAAGACACCTGTTGCATACATATCAAGAAGTCTCACAGAAGCTAAGCAGTGGCATGCTAAAATGGCAAAGGAAACTCTAGCAGTCACTTGGGCCAGTGAATGGCTCAGTGCATATCGGTTTGGCTTGAAATTTAACATGTAAACAGATCATGAGCCCTTAGTGGTATTATTGGGTTCAAAACTACTGGATGACCTTCTACCTAGGATTCAAAGATTTTGACTACACCTTACACAGTTTTCTTTCAACATTGGACATATCCCAGGGAAAGCACTCAGAGCAGTAGACACTCTGTCTAGAGCCCCAGTTGAGCAGCCACCCACGGAAGAAGAAAAGGCTTTAGAGAAAGATGTCAAAGTCTACATTGACCATGTTCTGGCAGCAATTCCAGCATCTGCCAGCCAACTTCAGCAAATTAGAGATGAACAATTAAAGGATGAGTGTAGCCTGAAACTGACTCATCTCTGCTGAAAAAGTTGGGGTTGAAGGAGTCAATTTTTGAAAGACCTATGACCATATTCACAGGATTGAAATGACCTTTGCATGGCTGATGGCCTGCTTCTGAAAGGATAGTGAATTCTTAGCCATAAGGTATTTCAGAAAGAGATACTCTCCAAAATCCATGAGGGACATCCAGGTATAAATAGGTACAGGGCACAAGGACAGGAATCCCTATGATGGTCTGGTCTGATTAGGCAAATTCAGACCTTAGTAGAAGGCTGAGAGGCATGGAACATGGAAAATCAACATTCGCCAGCGTGTGCTCTCTATAAAGCTACCTGTTTTTCTGGATAGAACACACATACGTTATTGTAGTCGATTACTTCTCCAGGTATATTGACTTGGCTATACTTACACAGGCTTCATCGGCACAAGTAATCCAGAAACTAACATCAGTATTTCCAAGACAAGGAGTTCCTGAAGTTCTCATATCTGATAAAGGGCCTCCATTTTCCTAGCTTTTTCACAGGACTTTGATTTTGAACATCATACTAGTAGTCCACATTACTTCCAAAGCAACAGGGAGGTGGAGACAGACGTGCACATTTTAAAAAAGACTTCTGCAAAAATCAGTGGACCCATCTTAAGCACTTCTGGCATATTGGTCAACATCACTGAGTTTGGACTATCTCCAGCAGAACTTCTGATGGGAAGAAGACTAAGGATGCCTTTACCCTGTGTCACCAATAGAGCTTAAACATAAGTGGCCCAACCTGATGGAATTTTGAAAACAGGTGCGAAAGGTGCTAAAATAATAATTCTGCAACAACAAACTTTCAATGTTTGGCCCAGAACAAAAGCGCTCCTGGAACTGAATTGGCCCATGTTATCCAGGCCAGTTTAGATGATCACAATGGTCCATTCTGACCTTAGAATCGATGAAAAGTTGCTGGACATTTGGAACTGTTCAGAACTTGGCAGAAACTACCAGGTTCTACCTAGTGGAGGTGCCAAAAGGTCTTCTCTGGAGAAATTGGGTTCATCTTCAGTATTTCCCGACACAACAGAGATGAGCTGGGATTTGCTGGTACTCTGGCAGGAAAAGACGTCCAAAGGGAACTCCATGCACAGACTCAGCAAAGTGAGAACACCATCTGGAAGACTGATCAGACCCCCTTAAAGACCTGATCTTTGAGGACTTTTTAACTACAATTAATTAATAAGGGGGCAAAGTAGTGTAAATTGTTTTAAGGGATTGGAAGTGTATGTTGAACTGTTGTATGTGTATACATTGGTTTATAATTTAAATTTTAATCATTTATTATAAAGAAAGGGAGCTGTGGGGTGGTTATACAGTTCCTGATCCTCCACAGTAACCAGGGAGGACCGGGATGTGTTGCAGCAAGAATCTTAATAAATGGGGGAACTTCCAAGTTAGGCAGCTCTCTCTATAGTTGTTGCTCAAAGCATGGCTCTCTGTGTTTGTCATCACACTACACTCTGCCTCCCGGGGGTGCCACCCAGGTGCAGGGGCTAGCAGGGCTGTAAGTAAACTTTGTGCTCCCAGGATTCTGGGCTGCTTGGGGGCCCTGGTGCAAGTTAGAGTAGCTCCAGGCTCACTTCCATCTGCAGCAGCCTCAGTCCCAAGGCCACTTATGGGCGTGTGCTATGGAGCCTCCTCTAGGGTTACCATATTTTAATTTAAAAAAAGGAGGACACTCCACGGGGCCCTGGCCCCACCCCAACTCCGCCCCTTCCCCGCCCCCACCCCTTCCCCAAAGTCCCCGCCCCAACTCTGCCCCCTCCCCTGAACGCTCTGCCCCCCTGCTCCTCCCCCTCCCCTGCTTCCCGCGAATCAAATGTTCGCGGGAAGCCTGAAACAGGGAGGCAGCAGGTAAGCTGGGGCTGGGGCGGGGCGGGGCGCGGCGCAGCCCAGTCCGGCCCCCCCAGCCGAGCGGCTCCCTCCGGCGGCCGGCCGGCCCAGACCAAGAGGCTCTGGCCCCGGCATCTCCCACCCGGCTCGGCTCGGGCCCTGGGGCGCCGGCCCTGGTTCCGGCTGAGCGGCTCCGGCCTGCCCTGGCCCCGGCGGCTCCGGCCCAGCTCGGCTCGGGCCCCGGTTCTGGCCGAGCACCGCCGGCCCCAGCGGCCGAGCACCGCCGGCCCCAGCGGCCCCGGCCCCCAGCCGAGCACCGCCGGCCCCAGCGGCCGAGCACCGCCGGCCCCAGCGGCTCCGGCCGAGACCCAAGCCCCACGACCCCCCCTCCCTATTTTCCCGGACATGTCCGGCTTTTTGGGATTTCCTCCCAGAAGGGGATTTGAGGCCCAAAAAGCCGGACATGTCTGGGAAAATCTGGAAGTATGGTAACCCTAGACTCCTCCCTCTCCCCCGGGGCCCAGCCCCAGCCTGTCCCCTGACCCCGAGGCTATTGAGGGGACCAGCACATTGCTGCTTATGGCAGGCCTGTGCTGCACCAGGGGAGCTCTCCAGTTGTGACCCAGCTCTGGGGCTAGGATCCTGCTGGAGCAGCATACAGGGCCGGGGCGGGCGACGGAATCCATGACAGTCTCTTGTTCAGTAACCTCAAAAGTGAAATAAAAGCGTATCACGATGAGCTGGGCCAGGCACTAGAGCAGAGGGGAGTTGGGCTCTAGCCAGGGCTGGGCTCTAGATAAATGACCCTGTTCCGTTTGCATGTAATGATGTTTGCGCTAGCAGAGTTCTGAGAAGGGGTGAGATGATGAGGGGTCAAGGGGCCAGATGCCAGGTGTGGAGGGGAAAGGGGGAGATGCCCAGGGAGGCGCACTGTCCCAGCTCCGTCACTGGAGGCAGCGCAGCAGCACCATGCTCTGGGAGGAGTTCCTTTGTGCTCAGATTCCACATTCACCA
This sequence comes from Terrapene triunguis, assembly GCF_002925995.2. Classification (NCBI taxonomy): domain Eukaryota; kingdom Metazoa; phylum Chordata; order Testudines; family Emydidae; genus Terrapene; species Terrapene triunguis. The sequence continues at coordinate 1,113,444 of NW_020664600.1, read as the reverse complement.
GGAGATTGCTGCAGACAGCAAGGGCAGTAGTGATGGCTGATCCTGGCTCTGGCATTTATCTCTCTGAGTGAAGTGAAGGGGGATTATTCACTTTTTCCTGACGAGCGGAGATAAACGTCATGTCAGGGGCAGCCAGCAGGGATTATACACAATATACAGGTTTGTCACTCCCTGTTCTCTGGGATTGAAACCTCATTTAATGACAGTTACTGAAAAGTGCAGGGAAGAAGAGGACTCCAGCTGGTTGGGAACATGGTCCCACTTTTAATAACTTGTCAGCTGCTCTGTCACCCATGAAATAGCAAATGGCTGCAAGATGTACTAGCAAAACATAGCAGCAGGGACTATCTCCATGTGCACCGCATCAGAGACGGGAGATGAATAGATCAACAGCCATTCCACTGGGCAATTCAGGCCTCATCTCTCTCTCTCTCCCTCTCCCTCTCTCTCTCCCTCCCCCTCTCGCTCTCGTCCCTCTCAGTGGCATCTGACCACAAAGACACCAACCAGTAGAACTTGAGGGGCTGGGCACCCCCAGCAGAAAGTAATAATTAAATTTACTTCTCACCAATAATCTTTCTGTTACCAAGCCAGAATGCTGCTGATGGGAGACGTGGGCTGGGCTGCAGGGACATAAAAGGCAGTTAGCCCCAGCTCCTTTATCAAGCAAAGAGATCAAGGAACGAATTGCAAATCACTCAGCAAAGAGTGGCTTTAAGATTTATTAAACATGAAAAGAAAAATTAAAGACCAGTGGAAGGAGTGAGAATTAACCCTTGAGAGCCCCTCCCCATGCTGTTTGGTGGCAGGAATAGCCCCACACCTGGTTTACAATGGCACCACCGGTGCCAAGGTGCCAGAACCAGGCTCCAAAGGGGCCCCGGCACGGCCCACTCTGCTTGGGCTGCAATCCAAGGCCCCGCCAGCTCTTCTCTGCCCACCGCTCTCTCCTGTGGGGGCAGAAGCTTGGTCCTGCCAGCTCCTGGGGCTCCTGCTGCAGGGCAGGCTCCGCCCACACCCACGGGGAGTCAAGCTCCCCCCTCCCCCGCCTTTTCCCCCAAGCGTGCAGCGTTCCCACCCCCCACCCCCAGCGCTTCCCCCGCTGCCGAACAGCTGTTTGCCGGCACTCCTGGAGGGAGAGGGAGGAGCGGGGCCGCAGTGCGCTTGGGGGAGGAGGCGGAGAAGAGGCAGGGGCGGGACCTTGGGGAAGGGGGTGGAATCGGGGCAGGGCAGAGCAAAGACAGGGTCCCCACACTCCCCTTACACATACCCCCTCCAGCCTCCTGCCGTGAGCCACTCAAGGCAGGGGGCTGGGAGCACCCCCACGACCCCAGCCCACACCCCCAACCCCTGCCCTGACTCCTGCACCCCCCTCACACACCCTCAGCCCCCTGCCCTGACTCCTGCACTCCCCTCACACACCCTCAGCCCCATGCCCTGACTCCTGCACCCCCCATCCCCACCCCCACCCTGAGCACCAAACGGGAGCTCCTGCCCCCCCCCACATCCTCACCTGCACCCCTCACACCAAATGGGAGCTACCCCAGGTAAGCGCTCCACACCCCAACCTCCTGCCCCAACCCTGAGCCCCCTCCCTCACCCTAACTCCTGGCCAGACCCTGCACCCCAACCCCCAGCCTGCTCCTGCACCCTAACTCCCTCCCAGACCCTGCACCCCCAGTCCTGAGCCCCCTCCCACACCCTAAGTCCTGGCCAGACCCTGTACCCCACCATGCTATGCCCCATTGCCCCTGGCTGGCCCCTTGCTCTGGGAACCGACCTTTGCATGCCATGCTCCTTTGCCCCCATGGGGGCCCACAAATATGTTTGGTGCTGGACCCACAAAAGGTTAATCCGGCCCTGCACCTGGCACATCCTGAACACACACAAAAGGGGGACAAGGAATTTGCCTCAATCTGTGGCCGAATGCCTCTGTCACAGGAGCCCATGCAGCTCCACTAAGAGTCTGGTCCCTGTCACTGACAACCTCTAGTGCTGGCATCAATCAGCTGTGCAACGGGTCCTTCTCATTCTTTGCTCCCAGGGTCATGCTCTCTTAGCCACTCAGGCCAGGCCTGGGAGAGTGCGGGGTCAGCAGCTCTGGCCCTGCACAGGCTGGAGCAGATGGCTCAGGAAGGATTCCCTGAGCTAGCCAGTCTGGAAGGCAGGAAGGGGATCTAAAATGCTGTGGTTTCCACACACAGACTCTGTCACAATGATGTCTATTTTAGTCCAAACAAGAAAGAACAAAAGTAAAGTGCCGGATCCTGCCCCACTGTAAGGCCTCTTTGCACTGCTCTGGCAATGCAATGGAGCCTGAAAGCTGCCCTGAATATTCACGGTGAGGATTTCCCCACCACGGGATGTGGATGGGGGTGGAAATCCTGGGCAAAGGTAGGTGAGAGGAGTTGTGTCAGATTGTGATGCATTCGAGTGATCCCCTGCCACTGTAAAGGCCCCTAAAGGGTCATTCCAGCTAAATAATTTAAAGCAGGCCTGAGGTGGCTCAAAATCATATTTAGGGCCAGCAATCTCCCAGCAGCCACACTGGAAAGACACCTTTCTTACTGTGTGTTTATACAGCTCCTAGCACGATGGGACCTGATCTCAGCTGGAGCCTCTAGGTGCTACTGTTTTATAAACAATAACAGTGCATATCAACCGTTAGGAAAAGGCAGAATTAAGGAGGCCTGTGCAATCTTAACCCTACTCCCTTTTCCTAACAGTTGAGTGATCGACTTTGCAACCTTGATAATATTATTTTCCCATATTCAGAGAACCAATAAACTCTTCTTAAAGAATGCACAATTGTCAGCCACATTTTTTAGGATTTTTTCCTCCCAATCAATTTTTCTCATAATTTTCCTCAGTTTAGGGAAATAAGCCCTTTTGAAGCACCAAGTATATATATTACCACTGGAGACTCTCCTCTGTTTGCCCATCTTGAATCGTCAGCTCATGATCACTGGTCCCTAGGCACCGCCAGCATCCAGCCCAGTGATCATTTCTTCTTTATCCATTATAATGAGATCCCAAGTAGAGTTGCCTCAGATTGGGTGCAATACCTTTTGAGTTAGAAAATGATCATCTATCATTTTTAGGAACTCCCAAATTGAAGTCCTCCTTAACAGCACAATTTTTCTTTCCACATATTACATTTCAAACTGTTTTCTAGTTTGATGTGAATGTCTGTAACAGACCCTTCAAAGTACACCACTTCCCCCTCCCCCCTCCGGGCTATGTTAGTTAGCACATTGACCCAGGCACATTCAAGATCCTGTGCTTCTGAGTTAACTCCAGAACAAGTGATGGTGTCTGTAATGTAGAGTGCCACCCCATCTCTTTTACCCACTCTAGCCTTACTAAATGGGTTGTAACCAATGATTTGAACATTCCAATCATGTGAATCCGCCAGCCAGGTTTCAGTAGTGCCAATTACATAAAATTTCTTCTTCTCAATGAGAATTTCTTAATCCTCTTGCTTGTTACCCAGACTCCTAGCACTGGGATAGAAGCAATTGCAAAATGTCTCTCTTCACATTCTGTTCCAGGCTGAGTTTGAGTTTCTTCCAGGGGATGTCATCACGGTATTTGAGTGCTTCATGAACATTACTGAATTTATCCTCACAGCATCCCTGCAAGACTAGGGGTTGTGATTATTCCCATCTACAACAGTGGGAGGCACAAAGGATTATGGCCAAGTTGTCCATTAATTTTGGATGCCCAAATATTATCAACAACGCAATAAAACCTGTGTAATGTTCTGCAGGCTGCAGAAGAAACGAACCTTAAGCAAATTGAGCTGAAGGATGCAGATTGTCAGATTGGGCTGAAGGAGGCTGGTTCTGCTGGCCATGTGCTCAGTGGCAAAGGAGCTTGACCGGACCCAAGAAAGATGGAGGCAATTGTACAGATGGAAAGATCATGAAGAAAGGAGATTTTACAGCAACTAGCGCATGTTAACGTATCTAAAGCACAGTCATTTCTAAACTGCAACAGTGGAGTGCTCCCCTCAGAATGTTGAGTGAGGCCAGACTGTTGAGTGAGTGGCAGTGGGGCGACTGGCAAAGAAAAGCTTTCAGGAGTTAAAACCAATTCTCACATAAGCCCCCGTTCTGCAATGTTCTGAGAATACGAAACAGCCTAAGATCTCAATCTACCCAAGCTCACAGGGGATGAGGACTGGCTTTCAGGGTGAGGGTTATCTAGAGGCATACGCATCTAAAGCACTGACTCAAACACAATTGTGTTGCGACTGAAAAAGAACTGCAGGCTGCTGGTTTTGGTTTGAGCAGTTTCATGAATATATTTCTGGGCAGAAACACCATAAAGGACTGGAAGCCACATTACAGAGACCGTGATACAAAGCACTAGTGTGGTTTCAAAAAACCATCATGAAATTGGCAGTGTGGTCATGAAGAATGAAATACAGGCCTGGCAAGGAGCTGCTTCTGCTGATGGCCATGATTTCAAGAGTGAGAGCAGGAATGCCAGGGAGAGAGATTGAATTCCTCCCATGGCAGAGGAGCTGTGCATCACTTCCACAGAGTAGGATGCGAGAGGGGAAGAGTCTGGTGGTGGAGAACCCCACCCCCAGGAGGAGAACTTCTCCTGGATTGAATAAAATTTAAGGAAACAGAAATGCCTAAAGTTAGGCACCTAAAGCCAAATGTAGGCACCTAATGTCAAGGGTCTAATCTCCTGACGGGCTGAGCCCCCATCGCTCCTGCTGGAAGTGACACATGAATGGCACAACCATTAGTGTTACCATGAGCTTATGGAAAGGAAGACATGAGAACAGCACAAGAAAACAAGGACACTGAACTTCAGAAAGACAGATTTCAAACAACTGTGAGAAATAGTGGGCAAGGTCCCATGGAGAGAAGAATTAGGAAGAAAAGGAGTTGAAGGGGGCTGGCAGTGCCTAAAAGATGTAATACTAGAGGATCAACATCAATCTATTCTATGCAGAGTAAGGGTATGTCTACACTACGAGGGTAGTTCGATTTCACTTAAATCGAATATGTGGAATCGATATTACAAAGTCGAACTTGTGTGTCCACACTAAGGACAGTAATTCGACTGTGTGAGTCCACACTAACGGGGCAAGCGTCGACATTGGAAGCGGTGCACTGTGGGCAGCTATCCCACAGTTCCCGCAGTCCCCGCTGCCCATTGGAATTCTGGGTCGAGCCGCCAATGCCTTCTGGGTAAAAAAATGTGTCGAGGGTGCTTTTGGGTAACTGTCGTCATCCGTCCGTCACTACCGCCCTCCCTCCCTCCCTCCATCCTTGAAAGCGCCGGCGGGAAATCAGTTCGCGCACTTTTCTGATCAGTGACAGCGCGGACGCCACAGCACTGCGAGCATGGATCCCGCTGCGACCATCGCTGCAGTTGTGGCCGTTCTCCTTGAACTTTGTGACTTGCTGTCCCCTGCCCTGAAGCGCAATGACACCCGGATGCGAGCAGCCCTGACTGTCCAGAAGCGAGTGGCCATAGCCCTCTGGAAGCTTGCAACGCCGGACAGCTAACGGTCAGTCGCGAACCACTTTGGTGTGGGCAAATCTACCGTGGGGGTTGTTGTGATGCAAGTAGCCAACGCAATCGTTGAGCTACTGCTCTCAAAGGTAGTGACCCTGGGAAACGTGGAGGTCATCATAGATGGCTTCGCCGCGATGGGATTCCCAAACTGCGGTGGGGCTATAGATGGGACTCACATCCCTATCCTGGGACCGGACCACCAGGCCAGCCAGTACATCAACCGAAAGGGCTACTTTTCAATGGTGCTGCAAGCACTGGTGGACCATAGGGGACGTTTTACCAACATCAACGTCGGATGGCCGGGCAAGGTTCATGACGCTCGCGTGTTCAGGAACTCTGGTCTGTTTAGATGGCTGCAGGAAGGTATTTACTTCCCGGACCACAAAATAACTCTTGGGGATGTGGAGATGCCTACAGTGATCCTCGGGGACCCAGCCTACCCGCTAATGCCCTGGCTCATGAAGCCCTATACTGGCGCCCTGGACACTGAAAAAGAACTCTTCAACTACCAGCTGAGCAAATGCAGAATGGTGGTGGAGTGTGCTTTTGGCCGTCTCAAGGGGAGATGGAGAAGCTTACTGACTCGCTGTGATCTCAGCGAAACCAATATCCCCATTGTTATTGCAGCTTGCTGTGTGCTCCACAATCTCTGTGAGAGCAAGTGGGAGACCTTTATGGCGGGGTGGGAGGTTGAGGCAAATAGCCTGGCTTCTGATTACGCACAGCCAGACAGCTGGGCGATTAGAAGATCCCAGCGGGACGCGCTGTGCATCCGGGAGGCTTTGAAAGCTAGGTTCCTCAGTGAGCAGGGTAACCTGTGACTATTAACTTTGTTTAAAGAGAAGCTGAACCTGCCCCCATTTATTTACCCAGTTTATGTTGACTATCCTCTCCAGCTACATACCCCCTTCACCCCCTTCCCAAAAAATAAAATCTGTTCTGTTTTGTTGTTAATGAACACCGTTGTCTTTTTTACTGTTTTCGCGGGAATGTTTTAAACCGGGGACGCAGACTGTGGCGGGGGGTGGGTTTAGTGTTGTGATGCAAATGATGCTTCTAAACTCCCGGAATGACAGGCTCCGCACTGGTGGACTGGTTGTCTCAACGGAGCCTGCCAGCACTCCTGGGGGGGACTGCATGTATGTGTCGGATATGTGACTTTCTGGCAGGGGGAGGAGGGTTACAGATCCCCTGCTGCTTGGCTCTGTGATCCAGGATAAGGACCGCTGCATAAGATCTGTAACTGCCCTCCCCCGCCACAAAGTCACAGAGCTCCCCACCCCCACCCACAGAACATGAAAACCACCTCCCAGACTGAGCAGGGCAAGTAGTGACTGCACTGTGTATGTGTCCTGATGCTGGACCTGCCCCCGCCTGTGTACCCTGCTAAAGGTGACTGTCCTGTCCAATTACCAAGCCCCTTCCCCCCCTTCAGACAGACTCTCCTCCCAAAGAAAATCATGGAAACAGTAATTAACAGAAACGAATATTTTATTATGAACCACACATGAAACGAGGGGTGGTGAAACTTGGACGGGGGCTTGTGTGAGGCGGGTAGGAAAGGACTTTTCAAATTTTGGGGAATGAGAGCCTTCTAGTGCTAGAGCAGTCTGCAGGGGTGGAGTGAAAGTTTTCACGGCCCCTGCCGCCCCTCCGTGTTTGGACTTTGGGTGAGGGGGGTATGGGACTTGGTGGCGGGGCAGGGCGGATAGAGAGAGACTGCAGCGGGGCTCTCTCCTCCTGCCTCCGGTCCTGCAGAACATCCACAAGGCGGCGGAGCGTGTCCGTTTGCTCCCTCATTAGTCCAAGGAGCGTTTGAGTCGCCTGCTGGTCCTCCTGTCGCCACCTCTCCTCCCGTTCCATGTTTGCCCGGTGCATTTGTGACAAGTTCTCCCTCCACTGTGTCTGCTGGGCTGCCTGGGCTCGGGAGCATCCCATTAGTTCAGCAAACATGTCTTCCCGTGTCCTCTTCTTCCTCCGCCTAATCTGCGCTAGCCTCTGGGAGTGTGAGGCCAGGCTGGGTTGGGAGACAGTCGCAGATGTGGCTGTGGGAATTGGAAAAAGGGAGTGAATTCCTGAGACAGATAAATGTAGTTGTGAACAAAGAACATAGTCTTTCTCTGTGAACAAGACCATGCACTGCACCTATCACATGCGCACTGAGGACAAGGTTGAATTTTCGGCCCTCGCCTACAGTGCCTGCGGTCTTGCAGTGGCAATCTGAGAAGCGGGGCAGGACACCGGACTTTGTGTAGCTGGCAAACATGGTAAGCCGTAGACTTGAAAGCAATGCGAGTCTCTGCTGGCAGCAATCCTGCAAGCATGAACTCTGTCCCTGTCCCACCCCCTCGCGGCTGTAAACCGCGTGGCTGTAAACCGGCGGTTACAGTTCTGTAAAGGAACGGGCAAGCAGTCCCAATACTAACTTTCCCCTACCTAATTCAAAGCAGGGCGTCATGAGCGACATCACCCTGCTGAGGATCTCGGAGTGCCAGAGGGAAAGGATGCTTCGAGAAAGCATGCAGAAACCAGGGCCATATGCCGCCATGCTCTGCAGGGCAATGATACCGGAGTACCTGATTGTGTCGTGGCGCGGAAACATGTCCTACCACGGAGGGCCCAATAAGATCGCCCTACCCAGGAACCTGATGAACAGGCTGGAAAAGTACCTCCATGAGACCTACGAAGAGTTCTCCCATGAGGATTTCGCGTCTATCCCCAGCCATATTGACCGGATTTTGGCGTAGGTGCACTGGGACTAAAGAGTGGAGCGTCTTGGGCAGCAGAATCATGAATAACCGGACATTGTTAAATTTTTTTTGAATAGTTGGGACTAAAAAGTGAAGCGCCTAAGGCAGAGAAATCATGAGAAACCCTTTGTTAATATTGTAAATATTCCAGTTTTGTTGCACATAAATGTTTACATGTTTAAAGCACTTTAGGAAAAACACATTGTTAATATTATAAATATTCCAGTTCTGTTAAAAATAAATGTTTACATGTTTAGAGCACTTACTGCTTGATCCTTCCCCTGAATCTGTGTCTGGGATAACGGCTGGGGACGGTTGGTAGGGGATCTCTGTAAGGGTGATGAAGATATCCTGGCTGTCGGGGAAATCAGCGTTGTAAGCGCTGTCGACTGCCTCGTCCTCCTCATCTCCTTCCTCATCTTCCCCGTCCGCTAACATGTCCGAGGAACCGGCCGCGGACAATATCCCATCCTCAGAGTCCACGGTCAGTGGTGGGGGGGTAGTGGCGGCCGCACCTAGGATGGAATGCAGTGCCTCGTAGAAACGGGATGTGTGGGGCTGGGATCCGGAGCGTCCGTTTGCCTCTTTTGTTTTTTGGTAGCCTTGTCTCAGCTCCTTGATTTTGACGCGGCACTGCGTTGCATCCCGGCTGTATCGTCTCTCTGCCATGGCTTTAGAGATCTTCTCATAGATCTTTGCATTCCGTCTTTTGGAGCACAGCTCGGAAAGCACGGACTCATCTCCCCACACAGCGATGAGATCCAAGACTTCCCGATCAGTCCATGCTGGGGCCCTCTTTCTATTCTGGGATTGCACGGCCATCTCTGCTGGACAGCTCTGCATCGTTGCCACTGCTGCTGAGCTCGCCACGATGTCCAAACAGGAAATGCGATTCAAACTGCCCAGACAGGAAAAGGAATTCAAATTTTCCCGGGGTGTGGCTGGTCAGAGCATCCGAGCTCGGACTGCTGTCCAGAGCGTCAACAGAGGGATAGCTCCCGGAGCTATTAGCGTCGATTTCCATCCACACCTAGCCTAATTCGATATGGCCATTTCGAATTTAGCGCTACTCCTCTCGTTGGGGAGGAGTACAGAAGTCGAATTTAAGAGAGCTCTATGTCGAACTAAATAGCTTCGTGGTGTGGACGGGTGCAGGGTTAATTCGATGTAACGGCGCTAAATTCGACATAAAAGCCTAGTGTAGACCAGGCCTAAAGATATGAGCCACAGGAGACCAATGTAGCTGCACAAGGAGCTTTTTAGCTATCTATAAACCAAGAGGGATACATACAGGAAATGGAAGGAGGGGCATGTCACTGAGGATGTATACTGGGAATAGCACAAGCATGTTGGGACAAAGTCAGAAAATAAGAAGGGGTTCTACAAATGTCAGACAAAAAAGAAAGATCAGGGATGCTGTGGGCCTGCTGCTCAATGGAGAAGATGAGCTGGTAATGGGAGATGATAAGAAAGCAGAGCTGCTCAAAGTCTACTTTGCTTCAGTCTTCACACAAAAAATAACATGTGACCAGACAACTAGCAAAGTTATCACAGAAAATAAAGGGGAAGGGATGCAGATCAGGATAAGTAAAGAACACATCAGAGAGCTTCTGACTAATCTGAATGAATTCAAGTTAGCGGGGCCGGATGCTATTCAGCCCATGGTGCTGAAAGAATTAATTGAAGAAATCTCGGAGCCACTGGCAATAATATTTGCAAACTCATGGGTGACAGGAGAGGTCCCGGAAGACTGGAGAAGGGCTAACGTAGTGTTGATATTTAAAAGGGGAAAAGGGAGAAGCTGGAGAACTATAGACCAGTCAGCCTGACCTTGATACCTGGGAAGCTACTAGAGCAATGTATAAAACATGCCATTTGCAAATACCTGGAGAATAAACAAATCATGCCAGTCCAGTCTGATTTCCTTCTTTGGGTACGTCTACACTTACCGGAGGGTCCCGCGGCAGGCAATCGATGTTCTGGGATCGATTTATCGCGTCTGGTTTAGACACGATAAATCGATCTCTGATCGATTCCGGAAGTGCTCGCCGTCGACGCCGGTACTCCAGCTCGCCGAGAGGAGTACGCGGCATTGACGGGGGAGCCTTCCTGCCGCGTCTGGACCCGCGGTAAGTTCGGACTAAGGTACTTCGAATTCAGCTACGTTATTAACGTAGCTGAATTTGCGTACCTTAGTCCGAAGTGGGGGGGTAGTGTGGACCAGGCCTTTGACAGGGTGACTGGTTTGGTGGATACTGGGAATGTGGTGGACGTAACATACCTGGACTTTAGCAAGGCTCTTGACACAGTCCCGCATGACATTCTCATAAGTAAGCTGGAGAAATGTGGCTCAGTAGAACTACCATTAAGTGGTTATATAATTGATTAAACAACCGCAAACAGAGAGTAACTATTAATGGAACGATGCCAGATTGGAAGGAAGTTGCAAGTGGGGTTCCATAGGGATCTGTTCTGGGTCTGGTGTTATTTAACATCTTTACTAATGACGGCTAGGTAGGAATAGAGAGCACACTGATCAAATGTGCAGATGACACAAAGCTGGGGAGGCGGTTGCAAATATTTGCAAATTCATCAAAAGTAATTTTAACGAATTTGCAAAAATTCAAAGGGACCTTGATAAATTGGAGAAATTGGCTATAGGCAACAAAATGAAATTCAACAAAGACAAATGTAAAGTGATAAACTTAGGGGGGAAAACAAATGCACAAATACAGAATGGGGGAAAACTGGTTTGACAGCAGCACTACTGAGAAGGATCTGGGAGTTGTGGTGGATCACAACCTCAACATGTGTTAACAATGTGATTGTGACTGTCTGTATCCCTATGTTCACCCTTTTTACAAAACTATAATGGATTTTGTGCAAAGGATGCCTTGGGAGGTATCATTGGAAAACTCATAATTTGATGGTCATTATTGTCCTGGTGAAATATGTGTGGCAACATTGTATGTAAAGTTATAAAATGCTACTGTATAACACTACTGAGCCATGTTCCAAGTTTAGAGAAGCAGGCTCAAAGCAGTTCATCAAAGACAAACTGACACCTCAGCCAGGTGTCAGCAAAATCAAATGGACTACCATCTGGTTAAGCGGCCATTCTTTGGCAGGAAAAAGGGTCTGAGCGAGAAGTCTACATTTTGGCAAATAAACAGCTGGAGGTCCCCGTCCCCACAGACCTGCTGTCTCCTGAACCTCAGCTGGAGGTGACTTTCAAAGAAAGAGAGAACTGTAAGAAAAGGGAACAGACACCCTGAAAAACTCCTCCCTTTCTCTCTGCTCACGTCACGAACAACGAAGGACAAGAAAATTAACACTGAACTGGGGGAGAGGTCCTGGCTGAAAGGATTCAAGCCAGTAAGACTGCTAGAACGTGTGGTGAGAGAAACCTTTGCTTTGAATTCATTTATCTTGTTAAGTTAGATATTAATTGTGTTTTATCTTTTATTTTCTTGTACCCACATCTGACTTTTATGCCTCATTACTTGTAATCACTTAAAATCTATCTTTCTGTAGTTAATAAACTTGTCTTATTGTTTTATCTAAACCAGTGTGGGTTTGGATTGAAGTGTTTGGGAAACTTCATTTGGGATAACAAGATTTGTGCATATCATTTTCTATTAATGAAATGACGGACTTTATATGAGCTTGTATTGACCAGGAGGGTGCTGGGCAATACAAGATGCACATTTCTGGAACTGGGAGTTTGCTGGTATTGCTCTGCAGTGTAATTCATGGGTGGCTGGCTATAGCACTCCTACAACATAGCTGAGAGTGATTTACATGCTGAAGGCTGTGTGTGGGCAGACCAAGAGTGGTTGCTGTCACAGTGAAGCTGTGTAAAAGGGTCCCCAGGTTGGAGAATTGAGGGGACATTCCAGATTGTACCATGGGGAATGTCACAGTGATGCTGTTGCACAAAAAGCAAATTCATTTTGGGTTGCATTAACAGAGGCATGGCATGCAAACCATGGGAGGTGATAGTACTGCTCTACTCGGCGCTGGTTAGGCCTCAGCTGGAGTACTGTGTCCAGTTTTGATCACCAATGTATAAAAAGGATGTAGAGAAATTGGAAAGGATCCATGAGCAAGCGACAAAGATGATCAAAGGGATGGAATACAAGCCATATGAGCAAAGGCTGAAGGAACTGGGTATGTTTAGTTTGGAAAAGAGATTAAGAGTGTGTGTGAGGGAGCATTTTTAGCAGTCTTTAAATACTTGAAAGGCTGCCATAATAAAGATGGATAAAAAGTGTTCTCTCTTGCCACAGAGGGCAGGACAAGAGGCAGTGGGTTCAAACTACAGTTTAGCAGATTTAGATTAAATCTTAGGAAAAACTTCCTAACTGTAAGAACAGTAGGACAATGGAACAGACTGCCTAGGGAGGTCATGGAAGCTCCTTCACTGGAGGTTTTCAAAAGGGTCTGGATGTCCATCTGTCTTGGATGGTTTAGACATAACAAATCCTGCATGTTGGCAGGGGATTAGATTAGATATGTGGTTCTGAACCAGGGGTATGCAGAGGTCTTCCAGGGGGTACATCAACTTACCTAAATATTTGCCTAGTTTTACAACAGGCTACATAAAAAGAACTAGCAAAGTTGGTATAAACTAAAATTCCATACAGACAATGACTTGTTTATACTGCTCTATATACTATACGCCCCCCACCCCTTCTCCCAGAGGCCCCACCCTCAGCCAAGCCAGAAGCTGGAGCAGGGCTGGGAGCCCGGGGTGGCGGTGGGGGCTGAAAGCAGCCTCCTGCCCATGTCCCCACTCCCCAGACTCCCCGCCCAGGGCAGGTGGAGGGACCCAGGCTCCCGCCAGCTGTCTGCGCGGCTCTCCCCAACCCATCTCCGGCACTTTGAGTCTGACTCATCTTACCAGTTATAGTGGTTGCCTGTAGATTTATCCCTTTCACACTCCTATATGGTACAGCCATGCAAATGAAGGGGTAATTGTAACAGAGGTAGGCATACCTGCACGACAGTAGTGAAGATTTGGTGGCACGGGATTCAGCACGAACTAGCAACCCAAGTATGTACCCAGGGTCCATGGTGGGCTCATAGTAGGGTGGCTAGCCCATGCTGCCACATCTTCATTTAGCTAGCCTGGGTCTACCTACCCACACAACCATCACACCTTCACTTGCTGTGCAGCCAGACCCAGAGTAGAGACACCTATCTCTGAGTCCCAGCAGTTCGCCACCATTTGAGACTGCTGGGCTCTCTTGCCAACACCACAGAGTGAAACAGCCTCTGAGCTCGGAGGAAGTTGAATGCCCCAGCACAAAGCCTGACTCATAACTGTATGAGTTAATGCCCTCTCTCCTCTCAGCCATCTCTTGATGGGCTGTAAGATGGGACCCAAGCCGGACTTAGGTGACCCTGAGATCAGAGCGCTCTGGGTCCCTTTTTGACAGCACCCTGCTATGTCCCAGACGGCATGGGTGTGATCTGAGTCTCAGCAGGGTTGGGACAATCTGTGGGGACCCCCATCAGGACCTGGAGACTTTCCCATCCAGAGAAGAGTCACTGGCCATGACCCCCACACTGCTCTGCCCTCTGGTGGGGCAGGCTCATTAAGAAGAGAGGAGGTTCTGGATATTTGCATTTTGTAATTGTTCTGATGCAGACAGGCCTGTAAGCGTACCATTGATCAGCTGCAGCTCTCTGCACAACCCCTCACGATCTAACCCCCAGATGGGCCTGGGGAAGCAGTTTGCTATTTGCTCGGCCTCCTCTGGTTGGGTGACAGAGGTGAGGGAGGGGCCTGTTTGGTTTTCTTTTCTCTAGTTGCTGGGGGAGGGGAATGCACTGATGCACCATGGGATAGCTGCGCTTTGTGTTCTCTTGGATTGATTTGATCAGATCATTTCCTAGACTCGGCCCAGCAGCCCCAGCAGCCTGGGGATTCTAACAAGGCACAGAAGCCACTCGTCTGTATTGGTGACCTGCTGTTATTGCGCCAGCAGTACAGACCATGGCAAGCGTTTCCTGCCGAGGCGCCTCTGTCCCCAGCCAGCCAAGTGTTATTATGATCGGATCCATCACCTCCTGTCACCTGGGCCATTAAGGCTCCCAGGGGACGTATTGCTGGGAAATGGGAGGCATACACTCCTCGGGCCTCCACATTAGAGGGGAAAGTTAATAAAGCTGAAGAAGCTCTTCAGTCTATTAGTGGAAAATACGGTGATTTAAATCAAGCAGCGGAGGCCTCTCACCAGCTCTCATTAGAGGGGCCTTACTCCCAGTCACAAGATATACAGGCTGGAAAATCGCCAGGCAAGTAAAACCGCGAGGCTATGATGGATAAATGGCAGGACCCAGCTCAGTGGCAAAGGGTGCTGGAGCAGGGGCCTCCATGCAGCAACGGGAAGGGGCAGCACAGCCCTGGGGAAGCTGGAGCTGTTTCCAGGTCTGCACCCCCCTGCAACACCCAGCAGGCAGTGGTACTTTCCATTGTTCTAGCCTGTTCGTGCCTCTGAGCGCGGGGAGGTGAGCTCCACACAGAGAACGCAGGAGTGGTCCATTTCCAGATTCATTGCGTCAAACAAAGGAACAGAAACTTCCTGCTAAAAACAGAATTTTCTCCAGCTGGGGCTAAGCCCCAGGAAGCTGTGGGTTCTGTCAGCTGAAATGGAATATCCCAGGTAAGTCTACCTTTAAAATGCTGCAGCGGTGCCACTGTAATCTCCAGTGTAGACACTACCTACGTCAAGGGGTCAGCTTCTCCTATCGCTGTAGTTAATCCACCGTCCCAAGAGGCAATACCTAGAATTCTTCTGTCAACGTAGTGCTGTCTACTGGGGGTTAGGTCGGGATAGCTACGTCTCACAAGGGTGTGGATTTTTCACACCCCTGAGAGATGTAGCTATGCCTATGTAAGTTCCTAGTGTAGACCGGGCCCCAGTCATTGGCTCAGGCCAAGCTACAGAAATGATGAGTCTCAATTAAGAAAAGTGAATAGTGTTTTGGAAAATCAGGAAGCATCTTCCCAGATGGGTGACATCAAAGAATTTTAGCCATCTGCCTTGGACTGAATAAGCCCTGGTCTACACTACACAGTTAGGTCTATGCAAGGCAGCTGAAGTCAACCTAACTATGTAAGTGTCTACACTAAAATTTTGCTTCTGCTGATGTAACTTGCCCTCTACACCGACTTAATAAGTCCACCTCCATGAGTGGCATAGGATCAATGTCGATGTAGTTAGGTCGATGCCGTGTTAGTGTAGACACTGTATTGCTTACATCAACTGTTGCTGGCTTTCAGAAGCTGTCCTGCAATGCTTCACACTGACTGGTGAGGACACGCACCATCAATACAAGGAGCAACGTGTAGACACGCACAAGTGTTCTAATTACTGCAGCGGCCGCAAGCCAACGTAAATTAGGTTGACTTATTTTTGTAGTGTAGACAAGCCCTGAGTGTGTGTAGCACATGGTCTCACTTCTTTCCCCCTTTTTGCTTTGGCCTCTTTCAGCTATTAATAGCTATATAATTGCTATTTCAAGGCAGTGTGTTTAGCTACAAATGACCATATTATTATAGCGAATACATCAAAAGTGGTTTTGTTTCTCTTCCCCCTCCTCCAGCTCAAGCCAACTGAGGCTTTTAATTAAATTTGGCAATATCTTATTAGTCTCCCCAAAGTGATTTGATTCTCTGGGTTCTTAATCTGGAGGATTAATCCAGAGATAGTGAGCCACATTCAAATCTTGCTTTAAAATTTGGAAGTCAAAACCTAGTGAGGGTAAAAGAAAGGAGCACAAACGCTGGCAGGTTAGGTTTAATGGTACAATAAGGCAGGCCAAGAAAGAATTTGAGAAGCAATTTCCTAAAGACACAAATACTAACAGTAAGAATTTTTTTAAATACATCAGAAGCAAGAAGCCTGCCAAACAGGCAGTGGGGCCAATAGACAACCAAGATACTAAAGGAGCATTCAAGGAAGACAAGGCCATTGCTGAACAGCTAACTTATTTCTTTGCATTGGTCTTCACTGCAGAAGATGTCGGGGAGTTACCCACATCAGAGCTATTCTTTTTGGTTGAAAAATCTGAAGTACTGTCCCACACTGATATGTCAATAGACAAGTTTTAGAACAAATTGATAAATTAAACAGTAATAAGTCAGATGGTATCACCCAAGAGTTCTGAAGGAACTCAAATATGAAATTGCAGAACCAATAACTGTAGTAAACTATCGCTGAAACAAGCCTCTGTCCCAGATGGCTGGAGGATAGCTAATGCAACGCCGATTTTGAAAAAGGATTCCAGAGGTGATCCTGGCAACTATGGCCTAGTCAGCCTAACTTCAATACCAGGCAAATTGGTAGCAACTATAGTAAAGAACTATCAGAAATATAGATAAACATGATACATTGCGAAAAGTCAACATGGCTTTGTAAAGGGAAATTGTGCCTCACCAATCTATTAGAATTCTTTGAGGAGGTCAACAAGTATGTGTCTAAGGGTGATCCAGTGGATATAGTGTACTTGGATTTTTAGAAAGCCTTTGATAAGATCCTTCACCAAAGGCTCTTAAGCAAAGTAAGCAGTCATGGGATAAGAGGGAAGGGCCTCTCATGGATCAGTAACTGGTTAAAAGATAGAAAACAAAGGGTAGGAATAAATGAACAGTTTTCACAATGGAGAGAGGTAAACAGCAGGGTCCTCCAAGGATAGCTTGACCAGATGTCCCGATTTTATAGGGACAGTCCCAATTTTGGGGCCTTTTTCTTATATAGGCTCCTATTACCCTCCACCCCGTCCCGATTTTTCACACTTGCTGTTTGGTCACCCTATCCAAGGATCTGTACTTGGACCTGTGCTGTTCAACATCTTCATAAATGATCTATAAAAGGGGGTGAACAGTGAAGGCGCAAAGATTGCAGATGATACAAAATTATTCAAGATAGTTAAGTCCAAAGCTGATTGGGAAGAGTTACAAAGGGATCTCACAAAACTGGGTGACAGGGCAACAAAATGGCAGATGAAATTCAACATTGATAAGTGCAAAGTAATGCACATTGGAAAAAAATAATCCCAGCTACACGTATATAATGATAGGTTCTAAATTAGCTGTTGCCACTCAAGAAGGATCTTGGAGTCACCATGGATAGTTCTCTGAAAACTTCAGGTCAATGAGCAGCAGCAGTCAAAAGGCTAACAGAATGTTAGGAACTGTTAGAAAAGGGATAGAAAATAAGACAGAAAATATCATAATGCCACTATATAAATCCAAGGTACGCCCACACCTTGAATAATGTGTCCAGTTCTGGTAGCAGCATCTCCCATAACATATAGTGGAACTGGAAAATGTTCAGAGCCGGGCAACAAAAATAATCAAGGGTCTGGAACGGCTTCCATGAGAGGAGAAACTAGAAAGATTAGGGCTGTTCAGCTTAGATAAGAGATATGGGAGAAAAGGGAGGATACGATAGAAGTCTATAAAATCATGAATTGTGTGGAAAAAGTGAATAGAGAAGTGTTATTTACTCTTTCCTGCAATACAAAAACCAGAGGTCACCTGTTGAAATTACTAAACAGCAATTTTAATGCAAACAAGAGGAAGCTATTTTTCACACAATACACAATTAACTTATGGGACTCATTTTAAGGTTAGAAAAAGAGAATTTTTTTTCCAGAAGAAAATAGGCTTTTTACACATCTAGGGCCTTTTAAATAAAGTTTAGTAAACAGAGGAATAAAGTGCTAAGGCATTAATGTGTTAACAGGAATTTTTAGAGGAAAAAATACTTTTTATGCAATTTAGGTTATTTTGAAATAAAATCTGAACAATTATTGTATGGTCTTTGAAATAAAGGCATTAAATATTAGTAATAGAAAGGATATTTTTAGAAAAAATCATTTTATGCATTTCAGTTATTTTAAAATAAAGGCTGAAAAATAACTGTATGTCTTTTGAAATAAAGGCATTAAATATGAGCACTAGAACATGCATTTTTGGCGAAAAGGGGAGGGGAATTAAATAAGACCCAAAGTGAGAGAGGCTGTAAAACAGCCAAGAAAAAGCAAAACCTTTTCATACTGTTACAGAAAGAGAGAGAAAATAAAGTGAGGGGCCGCAGGAAAAGTTTTAAAACAAGAGGCAAGGAAGAAAGCCTGTGCCACTGACCCAATGGCGGAGAGAAGAGAAAAGCTCCTTGGTCACTAGCCAAATGCCAGCAATTCCAGAAAAGACAGCCTAGGATGAGACAGGCCTTTTGGCTGAGCCAATCAGAAGCTCTTCTTTAGACACATCACAGATTTGCATTTTCCTGGATCAATCATAACGTGCCAAGAGGCATGGCTATTGACTGTTGGCCTGTTTAAAAAAAGCATCTCTTTAAACAAATGGATAAAACGACAAACACTGTACATAACACAAGTTTTTGTAGAAATATATCAGCCTTTTAAAATAGAATATTAACTTGCTTTTTAAAGTTTTACCTAAACGAAAACTGCTCTAAAAAGCGTATTACTTGTAGACTTTAAAGAAAGCTTTAGATTTACACACTTTATACAAAATATACACGGGCTAACTTAACAGAAAAAACTAGGGTATGTAAAACAGCTGATAACACTTTTTACCAGAGAAAGAAAAGCTATTTCTCCCCCACACCCTTTAAAAAATCTAAATCCTGTTAAACCAAGTAAAGTTTTGACAAATAAACTTTTAGAAGTTTAACATGAAAAAACAGCATTGGTCAATTTTTGAGTGAAATGAAAAACCCTATAACATAACAAAAAGACCTGTTTTTACAATCTAAGGGATATTTTGCAGAGATTTAGTGAAATAAAATTGTTTGCTATATACTACCATTCAAAAATAATGTTAGCTTCTTTTAAAGTAATACCTACAAAAATACACTACCCAAACAAAAGCTGTTCTACTTGTAAACTGTAAAGAAAGCTTTAGATACCAGGGTAGAATTCTAAAAAACCTCAATTGAGGGGACTTACTATAACATTTTATTTAAAGCACAGGGAAAAATGTCACTATAGAAAATCCATCTGTACATATGTGTTTCAATACAAAAATTGAAGTTTCAAAAGACAAGCCATGTCTCAGTCTGAAGGATTGAGTAACTGCAGGAAGGACAGAGATGAGCATGGGGCATGTTTGAAGCAGCATGTTTCCCCACAGCCCCTCATCTGATTTTTTAAAAGCTGTGACCTTTTGCAGCAAAGGAATGTTTAATCACAGGATTAAAATGAAATAAAATTAGAATTGAAATAAAGTGGGTAAAAGCTCGATGATATCAATGTAAGCAGGTTTTTACATCCTAAAGAGATGCCAAGAGCAGGGAATTGCTAAGTTTACTTATTTTCATAACTGAATAATTATTATCCCTGTGACACGACTTAAATAATTATTTTAGTAATTTTTTGTTTAAATGACACATGGTAAGAAAAGACCCCATAAAATAGTTTACAGAAGTGGAAATTTTGAAGAACCAAGTTTCTATGAATAGAAATATTATACAAAATCCTCATGTAAAGAAAGGTTTTACATTAAAAAAATAAAATGTAAAAAGCTTTCTAAATGTTTAAAGGAGCTCTTCAAAAATAGAGTTAGTTTGCTTTTTAAAAAGAATGAGGAGTACTTGTGGCACCTTAGAGACTAACAAATTCATTTGGGCATAAGCTTTCGTGGGCTAAAACCCACTTCATTGGATGCATGCAGTGGAACATACAGTAGGAAGATATATATATACACAGAGAACATGAAAAAATGGGTGTTGCCGTACCAGCTATAACGAGACTAATCAATTAAGGTGGCTATTATCAGTAGGAGAAAAAAAACTTTTGGAGTGATAATCAGGATGGCCCATTTCCAACAGTTGACAAGAAGGTGTGAGTAACAGTAGGGGAAAAATTAGCATGGGGAAATAATTTTTACTTTGTGTAATGACCCATCCACTCCCAGTCTTTATTCAAGCCTAATTTAATGGTGTCCAGTTTGCAAATTAATTCCAATTTTGGAGTTTCTCGTGGGAGTCTGTTTTTGAAGTTTTTTTGTTGAGAATTGCGACTTTTAGGTCTGTAATTGAGTGACCAGGGAGGTTGAAGTGTTCTCTGACTGGTTTTTGAATGTTATAATTCTTGATGTCTGATTTGTGTCCATTTATTCTTTTCCGTAGAGACTGTCCGGTTTGGCCAATGTACATGGCAGAGGGGCATTGCTCGCACATGATGGCATATATCACATTGGTAGATGTGCAGGTGAACGAGCCTCTGATGGTGTGGCTGATGTGACACCACATTCTAACACCACATTCTACAGACCGTTACCTTCTGATCCCACTGAGGGTTACCAAAAGAAACTACACCATCTGCACAGACATACCCCTAGAACCCTGACCAGGGGTATTCTATCTGCAGGGCCGGCTCCAGGCACCAGTTTGCCAAGCAGGTGCTTGGGGCGGCCACTCCGGAGAGGGACGGCAGGTCCGGCTATTCGGCGGCAATTCGGCGGACGGTCCCTCACTCCCGCTCGGAGCGAAGGACCTCCCGCCGAATTGCTGCCGCAGATCGCAATCGCGATCGTGGCTTTTTTTTTTTTTTGCAGCGCTTGGGGCGGCAAAAACCCTGGAGCCGGCCCTGTCTATCTGCTACTCAAGATCCATAAATCTGAAAATCCTGGACACCCCATCATCTCAGGCATTGGCACCCTGACAGCAGGATTGTGTGGCTATGTCAGGAGTTCTCAAACTGGGAGTCGGGACCCCTCAGGGGTTCGTGAGGTTATTATGTGGGGGGTCGCGAGCTGTCATCCTCCACCCCAAACCCCGCTTTGCCTCCAGCATTTATAATAGTGTTAAATATATTAAAAGGTATTTTTAATTTATAAGGGGGGTTGCACTCAGAGGCTTTCTATGTGAAAGGGGTCACCAGTACAAAAGTTTGAGAATCACTGAGCTATGTAGACTCTCTCCTCAGGCCCTATACTACCAGCACTGACTTCCTGAGGAAACTACAATCAATTGGTGATCTTCCAGAAAACACCATCCTGGCCACTATGGCTGTAGAAGCCCTCTACACCAACATTCCACACAATGATGGACTACAAGCCGTCAGGAACAGTATCCGCAATAATGTCACGGCAAACCTGATGGCTGAACTTTGTGACTTTGTCCTCACCCACAACTATTTCACATTTGGGGACAATGTGTACCTTCAAGTCAGCGGCACTGCTATGGGTACCCACATGGCCCCACAGTATGCCAACATTTTTATGGCTGACTTAGAACAACGCTTCCTCAGCTCTCGTCCCCTAACACCCCTACTCTACTTGCACTACATTGACGACATCTTCATCATCTGGACCCATGGAAAAGAAGCCCTTGAGGAATTCCACCATGATTTCAACAATTTCCATCCCACCATCAACCTCAGCCTGGACCAGTCCACACAAGAGATCCACTTCCTGGAAACTACAGTGCTAATAAGCGATGGTCACATAAACACCACCCTATACTGGAAACCTACTGACCGCTATACTTACCTAGATGCCTTCAGCTTTCATCCAGACCACATCACACGATCCATTGTCTACAGCCAAGCTCTAAGATACAACAGCATTTGCTCCAATCCCTCAGACAGAGACAAACACCTACAAGATCTCTATCAAGCATTCTTAAAACTACAATACCCACCTGCTGAAGTGAAGAAACAGATTGACAGAGCCAGAAGAATACCCAGAAATCACCTACTCCAGGACAGGCCCAACAAAGAAAGTAACAGAATGCCACTTGCCGTCACCTCCAGCCCCCAACTAAAACCTCTCCAGTGCATCATCAAGGATCTACAACTTAACTTGAAGGACGATCCCTCACTCTCACAGATCTTGGGAGACAGGCCAGTCCTCACTTACAGAAAGCCCCCCAACCTGAAGCAAATACTCACCAGCAACCACACACCACACATCAGAAACACTAATTTTCAATTTTTCAATTTAAAACTGTCATCTTTTCTTGTTCTTTTGGTAAACATAGTTTTTAATAATATCAAATAAAGTTTGGTGTTTTTTTAAATAAACTTTTAAAAGTTGAACATGTATGCAGTGTAGTTGTAACTGTGTCGGTCCCAGGATATTAGAGAGACGGGGGGTGGGGGGATTACGTAATATCTTTTATTGGACTAATTTCTGTTGGTGAGAGAGACAAGCTTTCCAGCTACACAGAGCTCTTCTCCCAGACCTAGAGCAGAGCAAGACCCGAAGAAGAGCTCTGTGTGGCTTGAAAGCTTCTCTCAGAAGAGTTACCAAATCTCACGAGATAAAAAGGCAAATCAAGGCCAAAAATCAAGCCAATCCCGTTTCAAAACAAGCCTAAAAAGAGCCCAATCCATTTTCGCTCCCAACAAATAAGCCCCAAACAAGCCACACTTCAAAGGGTGTTTTTGAAAAAGTTCCATAATTTATTTTTTAGCAATAAGGTAGAGTACACACAACAAAAAGGTATATTATGAACTTGTAACCATTCTGCCAGATAGAGACCACAGAAAACAGGGACAGGTTCAATATGTTGGAGTTTCTTTCTTTCAACAACACTTTGAAAGAAAGTCTTCTCGTCTCTGCTCCGCCCCCTCCCCCCAGGCTCCCAACCGCCCACCCCTCACGCCTCTCCGGCCACTCTCCTGCCCACTGCTTGCGCCTCTCTGGCCCCTCCCCCCAGGGCTCCCAACCGCCCACCCCTCGCTCCTCTCCGGCCACTCCCCCTCCCACCACTCCCCCTCCCACCACTCGCGCCTCTCTGGCCACGCCCTCACCCACCACTTGCACCTCTTTGGCCCCTCTCCCAGGCTCCCAACCGCCCACCCCTCATGCCTCTCCGGCCACTCCCCATCCCACCACTCGCGCCTCTCTGTCCCCTCACCCCAGGCTCCCAA
>NW_020664600.1:1058773-1085237 GCF_002925995.2 Terrapene triunguis | reverse complement strand
CCCCTCCTCGAAAGGTGAACGCCATCTCTGCCTAGCAGTCCTTCCTCGAACATGTAAACCAGGACATGGTAAGAGAGCAATCCTGGGCTTTAGGGGAATATTGATAACTTACTGAAATCTGTTGTAGTGAAACAGTTTTGTAGGCAGCCATTCTTTGTTAGTTGTCATGATTTAGCATGGGCAAGCATGTGTCATAGAGAAACACTTTCTTACATTACGAGGCATTATCTCCCCCACATAATGGATTATCAGAAATCATCAATAAATAAGATTCAGAAAAACACTGGAAGATTACGTGTTTGGAGTCCTTTTGTAGCAGGACCTGCAAAGCAACAGTTATTTCTGGTTTTGTTTTATGTTTATTACATTCTTGTCGGGAGCTTTTTTTATAGGCGGTATATTTCCAAAGACCTTTTTTAAGAAAGACGGGTCTGGACATGTTGAAACATGTTTGGGCGTATCTGGACATGCATGACTTATTTTAAGTGGTACATTTCTGAAATGAAGCTGCACAACAATTTTGTGTGGGCAAGTAAGTGTCACTGGATCCATTTATAGACAATGTTTTCCTAGACAAGTTTGCACCCGGGGCATAGCGCATACTGAAAGGGCACAGCAATAGAGGCAATGCAACAGCCTTGATGCTGTAGGCTTGATGGGGGCTGTGCTTTGGTAGGCTTTGCACGAGGGGTTGAGTAATTGTGTGTTGATATGACACAGGGCCCACCACCCTTCCCCTCTCCCACCCCGTGACGGGGAGCTCCATAAAAACATGCTTGACACAGTCATTTTCAACTGACATTTTATTTACAACACACACCATATTCCCCAGCACACTCGAACTTTTAGGGGTTTTTCTCAGCAGGGTTTTGTGATTTGCTGAACGAAGAAGACATTCAACATGCTGTATTCAACATTTATCCATCAGCTTGATTGTTTTCTCTAACGCTCTGTCTGGGTCCTCAGTCACTTTGTCGACCAGTTCTGCCCCTTGAGCTAAATGTTCCTGGGTTAAACATAGGCACTGCAGTACATATCCCAGTGTGATGATAATATTTAGAACACTCTCCATGCACAAATTGCCACTAATTCCTTTGATTTTACAGTTCGCATCACCTACAGTCCAGTTCACACAGTTGTGACTCCTCTGCCCAGGGGCATCTATGAGTCACCCTGGGCAGTCCTCAAATTGTTTCTCTCTCAAGTAGTGCATAATGATTCCATGCACAGCCACTTGCACAAGTGCACACATAACAGTTTTACAGTTCTGGCCTTGCACAGGCTTGATACCATATTTCTTCCTCAACATTAGATAGTACGGGCCTATAGAATAAGCACCCTCTTCTCTTTCAGAATCCTGCTGAACATCTGGCATTGGCTCTGAGCAAAAACAGGATCAGGCCTAATCCATTTGCTCCAGCAGAGCAATCGGTGTCCAGATTCTCCAAATCCTCTGAGGATCTTTGTACTTTTATATGATGTGCTTTTAAAACCTTTTACTTCGTGTGTCAAGAGACCCCTTCAGCTCGCAGCTTTTACAATAAAAGAACTGCCTCTGGATGGGCTCGATCCAAAACACTCTAGCCAATTGAATTACTGTGGCCAGGTCCTCTCCAAGACCCTAAACATTCTTACATACAATGTAGCTGTGACTCACTTCCGTACAAAATCATTTGGGTCTCCTGCCGGGGAGCCAGAGTCTCAAACAAACTTGGGTCAGTGGTCTGGCCTCATATTTCTCCTACACGTTGTCCTTGTGATCACATTCATCGGCAGCTATCCCTGTTGGTCCGCTCCCATGACACATCTCAAACACCATATGTGTCAATGGTATATTTGTTTCTTCATTTCCCACAATTTTCACCCATATAACATCTCTTCATGAGCTGCTTGACTGCTGGTGCTGGCAAGGGACCTCTAGGCGCTTCCATCTTCAACCAATAGGCCTCTTGAAACAGATCACTCACTTGTATGCGACAGCTGCGCTATACTCTTAGCCAATAGTTCAGGGCTAACCTTTCAAAAGTCCATGGATCTCCCTCCCTAAGTAAGAAGGAATTTCTGTTTAAGGGCATGGGAGGATGGGAGCTGTTGCACCCTTACTTTTATATTATTTGTATATCTTATACTTTCCTGGGTCGATTCTGTTACAACCCAAACCAAACCAAGAGTTCTGATGAAAAGGCAGGGGAGGTAAATTATATGCGCCTGTGGTGCCCGGGCTCCAGCAATATTCAGGGCCCTGGGGCCCGGCTCCACCAATGTTCAGGACTGGGTCTCTCCTCTGGCCCCGCCTGCTGCCCTAGGCGCACATGTGATGGCAACCCCCCGGCACTCACCACAGGGGAAGCGAGTGGGCTTCCTGGACCTTAGAGGGGCCCTAGGAGCACATGCAGTGACAGTGGTGTGGGATGAGTGTGCTGCCGGGGGGGAGGAGGGGCCCCTCCCCCAGAGCTCGCTGCTGCCAGAGGGGAGAGGGATGGGGGGAGTCCTCCTCTCTGGCCCCAGCCCTGGGGTAGCCTGCCTGCACCCCAGACTCCTCATCCCCAGCCCCACCCCGGAGCCCCCAGCCAGAGCCCTCACCCCCCCCACACCCCAACCCTCTGCCCCAGCCCTGAGCCCCCTTGTAGTGGGGCGGACTGCCCCACTCCCTGAGAGTATGTGCTGCAGCAGGCCAGTGGGCCTGCGCAGATGCACGGCCAATCAGCGGAGGGCTTATTGGGAGCCAATCAGGGCCCAGGTTGGAGACAGCCAATCAGGGCCAGGCTCAGCCCTATAAGAAGGCTGCTCAGGACAGGAGCAGGGAGTCTGTCCCAGGCCTTTGACAGGGGAAGGTCTGTTTCCAGGCTTGGAGACTAGCACCTGGGACAGCGCAGTGCTGGGCAGGCCTGGGGGAGCAGAGGGTAACTCCAGCCCGGAATCTGTCAGGCTGCAGGCCCTGAAGGGAAGGGCCTAGCCAGTGCGAGGGGCCGAAGGGGAAGCGGCCCAGGGACGTGGAGAGAAGGAGGGCAGGACGGCTGCCACTAGAGGGTCCCTGGGTTGGGACCCAGAGTAGTGAGTGGGCCTGGGTCCTCCCCTTTCCCCTTTGCCTTGCTCCGGCCGACAGAGCGGCCATCTAGAGCTGCACCAACCCCCTGCCAAGAGGGGAGTGACTTTGAGGGTGCAGTTGGCCACATCGGCCAGGACGCAGAGAGGCAGCTGATTGATTTCCCCCCCACACCCCGGATGGGGGCGAGGATGGACTAAGGGGCACTGCCGGAGGGCAGTGGCTCGAAGAGGACACTGCGAGCTTGGGAGCAACGCGGGTCTGGACACGCCAACTGAGGGCGAGATGATGGACAGGACACCACCAGGAGGGGGCGCTCCACTGGACAGAGCTAATTCCCCACACAACCAGTAGGAGGCACCAGGTGGTGAGTCCCAACCCCGTCACACCCCTCCTGCATGCTGAACCCCTCATCCATGGCCCCACCCCGCAGCCCTCACCCCCGCAACCCAACCCTCTGTCCTAGCCCTGAGCCCCTCCCACACCCCAAACTCCTCATCCTCTAGGACCCTGGAATGTAATAATAAACAAAATGTACCTGTTGCTTTGCAGGTCCTGCTACAAAATGTCTCCAAGACTGTAATTCCCCAGTGTTTTCCTTAATCTTATTTATTGGTTATTTCATAGTCCATTGTATGGGGGAGATAATGCCTGGTAAAGGAGGGAAGTGTTTCTGAATGACACGGGCTTGCCTATGCTAAAGCATGACAACTAACAAAGAATGGCTGCCTACAAAACGGTTTCACTATGAAAGAGTTCAGTCAATTATCAATATTCCCCTAAAACTCAGGACTGCTCTCTGACCCCCATGACCTGGTTTACATGTTAAACTTTCAAACGTTTCTTTTTAAAATAAACTCTTTATCTGATAGGATGGAAACCTGTATGGTCAGCAAGAGAAGATGAAAAGACGACCGTTTAAGATTGGAAAAAAAAAAAGGCAAGAAAGGAGGGGTGGGGCCTTTCCCTTGGGGCTGTTTCTTCAGATAACCAAGGCAGCCACTTGAGCTGGTGCCTTAAGCCCAGCAAACTCCAGGCAGGGAGCCTGCCTTGCCCCTCCGCAGCACTCCAGGCGCTGCTCTGCCCCGAAGGAAGGGGAATGCCACCGTTCCCATGGTGCAGAGCCTGTGATTAGTGCAGGACTTCCCCCAGGTCACACAGCAAGGGAGTGTCAGGACAAGGACCTGCCCCCTTGTCCTTCCTGAGCCCCTGCTCCTCCATGTGCAAAATGGCACTGGCAGAGTCAGGCCCTTTGTTACAGATGGGGAAGCCAAGGGGCAAAAAGGCTGGCTAGTGACTCGGCTGAGTGCCCGGGACCTTGGACTGGTCATGGCCAAGCCTCTCGCGGTCTACGCCTCCCCAGATACGAAACTGGGCTAAGGATATTTACTTGCCTCATGATCAAATACTTGCCAAGTGCAATATAACGGCTCAGGGCTCTAGATCAGTGGTTTTCAACCTGTGGGCTGCAGGCCCTGGGAGTCCACAGACCATGCCTAAGATTTCCAAAGGTCCGCACTGCCATTCGAAATGAAAAAAGGTTGAAACCCACTGCTCTAGATCTAATGATGTCAGCACGGGTGCCTGATCTTCACCCCTCGGCAGGGGAGACCTTTGGCCAATGCAGCATCTGGGCAGAACCAGACTGACAGGGGCAAGGATATCAGAGGCAGCCAGATACTGTGAGAGGCCCCTTGCCATCACCACCACAGAAGGGTGATAGCTCGGCTCTGGGGCTTCCAGAGCATGCACCCAGTTCTCCAGACTGCACTGCTTCCAGCAGCAATTCAGTGTTGATCTCTAAAGCTCTGAGGTTTGAGCTGGGCCTGGCAGAGACCTGTCCCCTCTGTGTGTCACCAGGACGTTTGAGGCCTGCCAGGGCTCTTCTGCACAGCCCAGGATTTGGGGGGTAAGTGTAACAGTATTTGTATCGGGAACAGCATTTGTCTCAGCAATTCATGTCCTGGCTGCACTGACAGAACCTGAGTCTCTTCACAAGCAGGGCAGGAGTCAAGGCCCAGAGCTTTGGCTTGGGGGTGGGGTTTGGGGGGAAGGCTCCGTTAACTGGGGGGCATCTCTCACAGCCAGGACATGCCGCGTGGTGTTTGTGGGTATTTCATACACACACAGACTATGTAACAGGCAATAAGTACAACAAACACTGAGACCACTGTGTGCATGGGGAGTGTCTCTGTCAGTGGCTACAGCTGGCTAGGCTGGGCCCCACCCTGCACAGGAAGGGGTTGATAATGGCCATCACCCCATGAACAGCATGAAATTGGCTTGAACAGGCAATTCCAGACTCCGCCCCGGGACGGGATTGGTTGGACACATTTCCTCTTCCACCTCCACTCAGGGATAACTTCAGGTCCTTGTGCCTGGAGACTGGCATTGCAGGGGCAGGTTTCAGGGCAGAGCAGCCCAGGGCCTCCCACCTCCCTTCTCCATGTTCCTGCCCCTCTGGGTCGCTCTGCAGGTGAAGAACATGGAGAAGCTGCAGCTTTGGCTCCTCGTCCTCACTGGCCTCTCGGGAGCTGTCACCCAGGAAGGTAAGGGCAGAGCCTGCTGCACAGGGTGATCAGGGTGGAGTTGGTTAGGGCTGTAGACTTGGAGACTTCAGTTAAATCTTGAGTTAGGTTGCAGGTGAGCTACCAGGGGTGCATTACAGACCCAAATCAGACTAGAGAGCAGCACAAGCAAATCTCTCCGGTGCAGGAAAGACCCCTGCATTCCATCAGTCTTGGGGCAAATACTGCGTTAATTAAACATCTTGTGCGTTTCTAATAATTATTATAATTATAATTACAGATGATTTTCTAACATAAGGCAACTCTGTACAACATCTTCTAGTGGCTAACAGTGAATTAATTGGTCACTGAACAAAAAGTGGTGGTCTGGGTGCACATAATCACAACCTAATTGCTACATTTGTTATTTGCAAACACAACAGTCACATAGACATTTGGCACCCTAAAGAGGCCAATTTTCCAAATGTGAAAACAATCATGAGCCAAATTGATTGGGAGGAAAAAATTAAAAGGAAAATTGTGAGCAATAATTGGGGGTTGTTTATAGTCTTTTGTTAGGTTCTCAAAAAGCCACAATTACAAAGAAGACTAAAAAAGCATCCTGGATAAAAAAAGGAAGTGAAAGCAGAAAGGCACAGGTTTTAAAAACGAGTTTGCAGAGGCGAGCCTGGAACGTTATCACAAAGGTGAGGCAGAAGTGTCTGTCTAAGACCCGTGTTCCAAAGTGCTGTAAGAGCCACGTGCATGCTCACATTGTCCTGAACGTGGGGCTGCCTCACCAGGGCCAGGGTGGTACAAAGCTGAGGTCACCTGGTCAAGGGGCTCCAGAGATGTGGTGTCAGGGTAGAAGGGACATACCAGTAGACCTTCCTCATTCTAATAACTTGTTTTTTCACATCTCTGTGGGCAGCTCAAACAATGGCCCTGATCTGCCCCGGACTAGGATAATGGGATCAGATTTGAGCTCTGCTTCCCCAACACAGAGCTGGGCACTAGCTATTGTTACAAAGTTATTTGCTAGTCTGTCCTGCTCTAAACATTGGCATGTATCTGCAATATGTGCCAGAGGAGTGATTTAGCATGTGCCTGGCGAGATGGAGCATGTCAGGCCTGGGGTGCTGTGTGGTGGTACCCAACAGTGTTGCAGAGAGGTGTTTATGCTGCAGTCACTGGGTGGCTTAGGGGCCCAGGCAGTACACTGTGCTCCCAAGAGTGCTGTGTTCCAGGCCTGCCCTTAGCAAGTTTCTGCAAATGTTGCTGTGTGTGCCTGCTTTCTGAGAGGGGAGCACAGGGCCTGCCCTAGGAAGCTGTTTGCCCAGAGCTGGCAGTATTATGAGGGGTTGTCGTTCCCCGCACGAAATTCTCTGTTACTCACACACTCTAGGGACACCCACCTTTACCCAGTTCCTAGAGCTCAAGGCGTAACCCTCTTAATTTAGGCACCCACCCGTACCCCGTTCCTAGAGCTCTGGTGTAACCTTACACTCTAGGGCACCCGCCCTTACCCAGTTCCTAGGGCTCAGGGTGTAATTTTCTGT
This sequence comes from Terrapene triunguis, assembly GCF_002925995.2. Lineage (NCBI taxonomy): Eukaryota > Metazoa > Chordata > Testudines > Emydidae > Terrapene > Terrapene triunguis. The sequence continues at coordinate 1,078,125 of NW_020664600.1, read as the reverse complement.
GGGTTTGCAGGACCTTTTACCAGTGAAAGAGCCTTACACAGTAATATCCTACATAACCTCTATTTATTAACAATCACCAAAAACAGACTGCACATGCCACACATACAGTGCTCACCACTCCTAATAAGGCACATGAACTTTTCCCTGCTGGCCAGTCAGGATCAGGTCCACCTGGGGGACTCCAGTTTCTGCACAGGGTCATTGGCAGAATGTTGAGGTCTGGCAGCTCTCTTCTTGGGGCTGTGTCCTGGAGTTGATCTTAAACCTACAAAACAGAGTTTTACAAGCCAGGAGTGCTGGTTTAGGTCCTAAACACTCCACATACACCTCTACCCCGGTATAACGCGGCCTGATATAACATGAATTTGTGTGTATGCCCAGTGCTAAAATCTGAAGACAAATACAAAAGGGGTCTGCTTATATGCACAACACCCCTACCTTTTAATTCATCAGACCCCAAGGATATAATTCATGGTATAACAAGATACCTTTAATAGACTTGATGCTAATGTTATTGTTAATATTAAAAATTGGGATAAATTTAATGTTAATTAGTACCCCTGTAACAATGTATAGTGTGTATGATTTTTGGGAAAATGCTTTAAGGTCATATGGTGATGCTTCTCAGCTATTATCTGTGAATAAACTTAAAGCTTAGCACAGCAGGAAAAACATTACAAACCTGGTCTGCTGTATAAAAAGGGAAACTGAGATACACCACCTCATGAATTTAATGACTGAACAGTGGGATAATTTCCCCTAAACCCTTAAAGGCTAAAAACCATTAAACCTGCCTATAGAACAAAGACACAGGAAAGTATAGGGGTAATTCCTCTGTTTTGCCTGCAATCAGCAAGGGTATTTGTAAAAGGAAGGGAAACATCCACAGGTGGCAAAGGCACATTTAAAGGCAGAATATGCATGGGACACAAGGTTTATCTGTTGATGGGAATGGAAGAATAAACATAAAAATATTTGAAGCACAAAGTGAAATGACCAAGGGAAAAAAGGGTATGTGAAAACATTGGTTGTTTGGGGGGAAACAATGAGTAATAATTGGCAAGTCTTAATCAACTTCCAGGATGCAAGCCCAGCTGTATGCACTTGGGTGTTGTATAAAATTGGATGTAAGGAAAGGAAGGCCATTGCACACCTTCCCTGATTACTATAAGGGGCAGTACAGTAAAGGCCCAGTGACGGTATAGCTGCCCTAATACTATCTCAATGTGAACTACTGAAGGTTATTGGATTTGACTGGCAGCCAAAAGAAAAGGCTCCCAAGAAGTGTATTAAACTGCTTTGGGTAAAACTGGATTAGGAGTTGGAGTATTGGATGCTACTAACATAGAGATAATGGCAGACAAACTAAGTTATGCTACAGCTGAATACAAGAATTGGGAAAGCCCATCAGTGCATCCTCATCAAAATTAAGAATGGAGCAACAATTATTTTTTAAAATACTGCCAGTATGGCAACAGCAAGGTGAAAAGAATTTGTTATTGTTAGCAGGGACTATGGAATCAATACAAGAAAATGTGTCCTTTGCATTAGCCTGTACACAGGCCCAGGAAATAAGTGAGCAGTTGGTCATTCAAATAATCTGGGAAGGCATGCAAGGAAATTTACCTTTGGAATTAAAAAGTTGTGGGAAAATGTTACAGAAGGGGAGAGACAATTAATGGCGTGGTGGAAATTGGTAAATTTTACCCTAAATAAAGATTAAATGGTTCTACAAGCATGTGTAGTAACTGTACACCCCAGTCTAACTATTGATATATATCCAGTGGTATCTGTGGGAATCCAGCTAACAAAAAAATTGGTTATGTATTCCACTGATCATCATTCCTGAGCATGTAAAGGAAACCAACAATGGAAAACCATTAACATATTTCAGTGTGTGGTCCATGAAAATTTGAGATGTGTGTGAGGATCAAAACATTTACAAGAAAGAGAGAAATGTTTCTATGTTAAAGTCAAATGAATCCAAAGATGTATGTTTAATATATTCACTGAACAAAAGTCAGCTGTTGTATATGCAGGAGGGGGATGTGTTTGTGTTAGAAATCATTGTCCGATGGTAGTAGTAGACAATAAGGAATTAATAGATGTTTTTGCAACATTACAAAGATTAAAAGTTGTGATTTTGAATACTATGTACCTGTATGGACTGTAAACTACTTGAAGTTTAAACCACAATTGTATCACAATGTAACGCCTGTAACCTTAGGCATGAATATGACCATGATAAGAAAATTGTTAATCCAGCCTATGTTACATTTGCATTTACAAGATATTGCAAAGACAGGAGAACAAATACGTATTGAAGTACAACGTGATAATACAGAAATCACTCATGTACTGAAAACTATTGTGGACGCAGAACATCACTCCTGGTGGGAAACACTATTAGGGTAGTCGCCTTTTGCAACTGGTATGCTAAATATAATAGTTCGCCCGATTGTGATGATCATTGGAATGCAATTGGCTTTATTAGTGAGCATAATAGCTTTGGCTTGCTGGATGAAGAAAACTGTTAGAAGACTACAGGAAGCTGGCATGCAAAGTCAAATAAGACCCTTGTTAATTATACCCAGGAGGCAAGCCCAAGCTCAGCAGGTCTGAGTATTGGACTCCTGGAAAGGTAATGATGGCTTTGATAAAAGCCTCATTAAGCAGGGGACTGTAAGGATAAGGCCTTTGTCTGCAGCCATATTGTAAGGCCTAAAGCCTAAGGTCTTCGTCAGCAGCGAGATTAAAAGAGCAGCCGAGCAGCAGTCATTAGCTGAGAAGCAGGAAGTCACATCCTCACATTCCATCTAAATTACTTTAAGGCCTGATCTACACTACAGGGCTAGGTTGAATTTAGCCACGTTAGATCGATTTAAAAATAACCTGCATCCACACAACCAACCCCGTTCCGTCAACCTAAAGGGCTCTTAAAATTGACTTCTGTACTCCTCCCCGACGAGGGGAGTAGCGCTAAAATCGACCTTGCTGGGTCAAATTTGGGGTAGTGCAGACGCAAATCGACAGTATTGGCCTCCGGGAGCTATCCCAGAGTACTCCATTGTGACCGCTCTGGACAGCACTTTGAACTCCGATGCACTAGCCAGGTATGCAGGAAAAGCCCCGGGAACTTTTTAATTTCATTTCCTGTTTGGTCAGCGTGGCGAACTCAGCAGCACAGATGACCATGCAGTCCCCCCAGAATCGTAGAGCGTAGAATGTTTCTACGCTCCCCCTATCATCTCCGTCCCTGAGGTTATCGCATATTAGAAGGCAAAAAAAATGCACTCGCGATGACATGTTTTCCGGCCTCATGCAGTCCTCCTGCACTGATAGGGCACAGCTTAATGCATGGAGGCATTCAGTGGCAGAGGCCAGGAAAGAATTAAATAAGCGCAAAGAGCGGAGGCAGGACGCGATGCTGAGGCTAATGGGGGAGCAAATGGACACGATGAAGCGTCTGTTGGAGCTGCAGGAAAGCCAACAAGAGCACAGACCCCCGCTGCATCCACTGTATAACTGCCTCCCCTCCTCCCCATGTTCCATAGCCTCCTCACCCAGACGCCCAAGAATGCGGGGGGAGAAGCTCCGGGCACCCAGCCACTCCACTCCAGAGGATGGCCCAAGCAACAGAAGGCTGTCATTCAAACAGTTTGATTTTTAGTGTGGCTACAATAAGCATTGTGGCCTTGTCCTTCCTTCCTCCCCTACCCCACCTGGGCTACCTTGTCCATTATCTCATTTTTTTTTTAATTAATAAAGAAAGAATGCATGGTTTCAAAACAATAGTTACTTTATTTCGAAGTGGGGAGGGTGATTGGCTTACAGGGAATTAAAATCAACAAAGGGGGCGGGTTTGCATCAAGGAGAAACACATACAACTGTCACACCGAAGGTTGGCCAGTCATGAAACTGGTTTTCAAAGCCTCTCTGATGTGCAGCACGCCTTGCTGTGCTCTTCTAATCGCCCTGGTGTCTGGCTGCTCAAAATCGGACGTCAGGCGATTTGCCTCAACCTCCCACCCTGCCATAAACATCTCCCCCTTACTCTCACAGATATTATGGCGCACACAGCAAGCAGCAATAACAATGGGAATGTTGGTTGCGCTGAGGTCTGACCAACAGCGCCAGTGAGCTTTTAAATGTCCAAAGGCACATTCTACCACCATTCTGCACTTGCTCAGCCTATAGTTGAACTGAGCAGGCTCCATGCTTGCCGTGGTATGGCATATGCACGGGTAACCCAGGAAAAAAGGCGCGAAACAATTGTCTGCCATTGCTTTCATGGAGGGAGGAGCGACTGACGACATGTACCCAAAACCATCAGGCATTGGGAGCTTAACCCAGAATTCCAATGGGCGGCAGAGACTGCGGGAACTGTGGGATAGCTACCCACAGTGCACTGCTCCGTAAGTCAATGCTAGCCACGGTAGTGAGGACGCACTCCACCGACTTAATGCACTTAGTGTGGACCTACGCAATCGACTGTATAAAATCGATTTCTAAAAATCGACTTCTATAAAATTGACCTAATTTCGTAGTGTAGACACACCCTAAAACACTGTAATATCAGGCTGTTAAGAAGAAGACCCCCTCCTAATAGCACCCACTATCACCAGATCAGGGTGGTCAAACTTACTGGCAATCTTCAGAAGTTCGAGAGCCGGGGCGCACCAGCCGGAGCGGGGCTTCTTCCCTGTGGGGAGGGGGGTGTCAAGGCTTCAGACCCACTCCTGCTGAATCCCTGAGCCCCAGCAGAAGTGCCCCATGGGGCTGAAACCCCGAGACCCCCCTTCCCGCTGGGCAGAAGCCCTTAGCCCCACCCCCCTGCTGCAGGGCAGAAGCCCCAAGTTCCCCCCCCCCCCCCCACCAGTCTGGTAGGCAGAGAATGGGAGGAATGGGGGGGACTCTGCAAGCTGCAGTTTAATTGTAAAAGAGCCACATGCAGCCACGGTTTTGGCCACCCCTGCCCCAGATATTGAACCCAGCCCTTGTTGCTGCCAACAGCAGCTGGCAGACTGGTTACACCATTGTACATTAGGCCATTACGTTTCTACAGAAAACAAACATTTAATGGACACAAAACACTGAAACCAGTGTAAAGCCTTGTAAACAGTTTTTGAAACCCGAATACATTAAAAATATAATCTATTAGGCAGAACGTTTGCCATTGTTCCTTACACAGACGTCCCCTCTTTGCCACTGTTACACACACTGAGCAAGTTTTCAATGCAGAATTTGTACTTCTGTACTTTGGCACAAATCTGTGAGCACAGTGGCCCGGATCGTATTCCAGAGACATTTTCTCAGGCCCTTTCCTGCCTGCTAAGACTGAAATGCCTTCTCCTCCCTGGATTTTTGCCGCAGAGTAGCTCCTGCACCTTAGTTACCCTGAGGTTAGATAAAAGACAACAAAAGGGCTAAAGTTACAAAGGGACGTTGGCGTGGCACTGCTCAGTGTCACAAGGCCTCGCTTTTAGGCACCTAGAAAGTCACAGCAATGCCCTGCGATTCACAAAGCTTGACTCAGACACCTGGGCTCTATAGACAATGAATGGGGGGGGTGAGAGGCACCTGACACTGCCACTCACACAGCTGAGCTAGGCGGGGAACCACCAAGGCAGCCAAAGGGAGATGCAGAGCAGAGGGGTGTGTGCTAAGCCCCACCCCCTCGCAGAGTTCTGTACCTAGCTCTGCGAATGGGGACCCCTCTCCAGGAGTCAGGCGGCTTGGGTGCCTAAGCTGGCTCTTGAAAGATGGTGCTAGGGAGGTGCCTAACTCCACCCAAAACAGCTGCAGGAGGAGGAGCTGGTGCCCCCCTTCTAACCTTTAGCCCAAGGGTTGGAGCATCACCTGGGATGCGGCAGACGCCTGTTCAAATCTTTTCTCCCCCTCTGCCTGAGGGGAGAATTGATCCTCGGTCTCCCACATCCCAGCTGTGTGTGCCACCCACTGGGCTAGAAGCTGGGTGGTGACACCATGTCCTCCTCATCCTGCCAGATTTGAATGGGACCCAATCCAGTAGGCAGCCCTGAGCACACCTACCGGATCGGTCCCCACACACAAGATAAGCCTCTCCGCCCCCCCTCCCGTCTTCCCTGGTTTGTGATTCACACTGGGGCTTAGGTGGGAGATAGGTGTCTAGATGCCTAGAGGGAGGCAGCCGTGCGCAGGCCCAAAGGCAGAAGCTTAGGTGCCTAGGGAACTTTTACCCTGAAAATGTAGGTGCTGAGTGAGTTTAGGTGCCCAAGGGTGTGGCGGGAGTTTGGGGAATCACAGTGGAGCCTAAAATTGGGATGTAGGCACCTAAACCTTTGTGAATCTGGCTCTAAGTCTCTGTGATGTGGCCATAATATGTAGTGTTCATGCCTGGCTTCTTCAGAGCTTCATACGAACATCAGCATCCTCCCTTACCAAACGTTTCTCAGAGCTGTCAGCAAAACCATCCCTCGCAGCAGACACTCACCAGCTCTTTCATTGACCAGCCACTGATGTCACAGGGCTATCTTCAGCAGCTATATTTATAACATTCCCCTCCCCCTCCCCCCCCGCCAGCTCTGATTGGCTCAGCGACACAAGAAGGTGAGTAAATGGGGAGTGACCTGCCAGGTGATTTACGTATAATGAAAACATTCTACCCAGCTTCAGAAACAAATACAAAGCCTGTCTAGTAACTGCCACACCCTCAGACATTTGCCTGGGAGCACATAGTTAGTAATAGATAAGGATTATATCACCTGTGGTTAGCAAGCAGGCAGAGGCTGAGATCAAAGAGGAATCTTTACAGTTAAAGCACCAAAAATGTGAGTCAATTGATTAATTCTAATGGGACAAGAGTGGCACTACTTTATATATATATATGTAGCTTCAGGGCTCACTGTGCCACTAGGCCAACCCCCTCTGCCTGCCCATCGGGACCTACCATGGCACCATCAGGTCTTCATTCTTCAGCTCATGAACGGTGTCCTGACCAGCGCAGGGCAGAGAGAAGGAGCGAGATCACCTTTTATTTTCATCTTAAATCTTTATTGAAATTGTCTCAGACCAAAATTGGTACCTGTGAAATATTGTAAAGGCTTTTCAACCCAGGGCAATGCCCAGGAAAGTTCAGACAAGGTCTCCCCTACTTCATTCCTTCCACTTGGATGTAAAAAATCCAACGGGGATACAGCTAGACTATACAAAACTTAACAATGTTCAAGACAGGCCATAGCCCTGATGATTAGCAATGTTTGGAGGAATGACACCTGCACTCTTCTATTGCCCTGAAAGCTGTTGTCAAAACTAAGGATGCTTACTTCTGAAGAGAGCATCCACACAGGGGCTTACAGAGCTGTAACTTATGTGTATTAACTTCACACCTTTACTGTCACACCGTGATGACAAGCCCTTAATAAGGGAGGGGAGTAAGGGATATTGAGGAGGGAGCCTCTGTTAATTCCTTATGTTTAAAATGTTTTAACTGGTTTTCCATGACACCCACACAAAGGAGGGGGAGGGGAGGAGTTGTAGACATTCAAATACCTGGCTCTGATGGTGAAGGAGTGGTGTTAGCCATGCAAACAATCAGTATCACAGTTGTCAAGCCATGAAAATAATGGTTCGTTTAGCATCAGAGTCAGCAGTATAGTCTGTGTCCTCAGTGCTGAGAAAACATGGGTTTTACCAGAGGGGTAATTAACATGCATTAACCATCCCACTGTAAAAACACAGTTGTCTCAACGCACTTTAGTTTCACCAAAAGACAAACTAGGTGCCTCCAACTCCCCCACCCAACCAATGTAAAGGAGTAATAGGGTCACTGATTTTTAAAAAGCCTCGGATTTTGACAAGACAAAACAATCATAGAATCATAGGACTGGAAGGGACCTCGAGAGATCATCTAGTCCAATGCCCTGCTCAAAGCAGGACCAACCCCAACTCAATCATCCCCGCCAGAGCTTTGTCAAGATAGCCCTTAAAAACCTCTAAGGATGGAGATCCCACCACCTCCCTAGATAACCCATTCCAGTGCTTCACCACCCTCCTAGTGAAACAGTGTTTCCTAATATCCAACCTAGACCTCCCCCACTGCAACTTGAGACCATTGCTCCTTGTTCTGTCATCTGCTACCACTGAGAACAGCCGAGCACCATCCTCTTTGGAACCCCCTTTCAGGTAGTTGAAGGCTGCTATCAAATCTCCCCTCACTCTTCTCTTCTGCAGACTAAATAAGCCCAGTTCTCTCAGCGTCTCCTCATAAGTCATGTGCCCCAGGCCCCTAGTCATTTTCGTTGCCCTCCGCTGGACTCTCTCCAATTTGTCCACATCCTTTCTATAGTGGGGGCCCCAAAACTGGATGCAGTACTCCAGATGTGGCCTCCCCAGTGCCGAATAGAGGGGAATAATCACTTCCCTTGATCTGCTGGCAACGCTCCTACTAATGCAGCCCAATATGCCATTGGCCTTCTTGGCAACAAGGGCACACTGTTGACTCATATACAGCTTCTCATCCACTGTAATTCCCAGGTCCTTTTCTGCAGAACTGCTGCCTAGCCAGTCGGTCCCCAGCCTGTAGTAGTGCATGCGATTCTTCCGTCCTAAGTGCAGGACTCTGCACTTGTCCATGTTGGAGCTCATCAGATTTCTTTTGGACCAATCCTCCAATTTGTATACGTCACTCTGGACCCTATCCCTACCCTCCAGCTTATCTACCTCTCTCCCCAGCTTAGTGTCATCCGCGAACTTACTATCCATCCCATCATCCAGATCCTTAATGAAGATGTAGAACAAAACCGGCCCCAGGACCGACCCCTGGGGCACTCCACTTGATACTGGCTGCCAGCTAGACATCGAGCCGTTGATCACTATCCGTTGAGCCTGACAATCTAGCCAGCTTTCTATCCACCTTATAGTCCATTCATCCAACCCATGCTTCTTTAACTTCCTGGCAAGACTACTGTGGGAGAGTGTATCAAAAGCTTTGCTAAAGTCAAGGTATATCATGTCCACCGGTTTCCCCATATCCACAGAGCCAGTTCTTTCATCATAGAAGGCAATCAAGTTGGTCAGGCATGACTTGCCCTTGGTGAATCCATGTTGACTGTTCCTGATCACCTTCCCCTTCTCCAAGTGCTTCAAAATGGATTCCTTGAGGACCTGCTCCATGATTTTTCCAGGGACTGAGATGAGGCTGTCTGTAGTTCTCCGGATTCTCCTTCTTCCCTTTTTTAAAGATGGGCACTATATTTGCCTTTTTTCCTATTGACCAGGACTTTCCCTGATCGCCACGAGTTTTAAAAGATAATTGCCAATGGCTCTGCAATCACATCAGCCAACTCCCTCAGCACCCTCAGATGCATTGCATCCGGCTTCATGGACTTGTGCATGTCCAACTTTTCTAAATAGTTCTTAACCTGTTCTTTCACTACTGAGGGCTGCTCACCTCCTCCCCATACTGTGTTGCCTAGTGCAGCAGTCTGGGAGCTGACCTTGTCTGTGAAGACAGAGGCAAAAAAGGCATTGAATACTTCAGCTTTTTCCACATCCTCTGTCACTAGGTTGCCTCCTCCATTCAGTAAGTATCCCACACTTTCCCTGACTTCTTCTCGTTGCTAACATACTTGTAGAAACCCTTTTTGTTACCCTTCACATCCCTTGCTAGCTGCAACTCCAATTGTGCTTTGGCCTTCCTGATTACACTCCTGCATGCCTGAGCAATATTTTTATACTCCTCCCTAGTCATCTGTCCAAGTTTCCACTTCTTGTAAGCTTCCGTTTTGTGTTAAAGCTCACCAAAGATTTCACTGTTAAGCCAAGCTGGTTGCCTGCCATATTTGCGATTCTTTCTGCACATTGGGATGGTTTGTTGCTGTGCCCTCAATAAGGTTTCTTTAAAATACAGCCAGCTTTCCTGGACTCCTTTCCCCCTCATATTAGCCTCCCAGGGGATCCTGCCCATCAGTTCCCTGAGGGAGTCAAAGTCTGCTTTTCTGAAGTTCAGGGTCTGTATTCTGCTGCTCTCCTTTCTTCCTTTTGTCAGGATCCTGAATTCGACCATCTCACGGTCACTGCTGCCCAGGTTGCCACCCACTTCTACTCCCCCTATCAATTCTTCCCTGTTTGTGAGCAGCAGGTCAAGAAGAGCATAGCCCCTAGTTGGTTCCTCCAGCACTTGCACCAGGAAGTTGTCCCCAACACTCTCCAAAAACTTCCTGGATTGTCTGTGCACTGCTGTTGCTTTCCCAGATAATAAACTTTACTTCAGACAATAAACTTGTCAGAATGAAGAACATCAGTGAAAAGTATCATAACAAAATATGTAGCCAACATAAAAGGCTATGAAATTTAAATATGCAATTAGAAGTATAAAGAATTTGGCAGAAAAATCAACATCGATGTATCCAGCAAGTGCAGTAACAGAAGAGTAAAGTTTGCGTGACTGTGTTTGCACGATGGGGGGTTACTCACAGAAATAAGGATTTTTAATAAATTTTCAATTCCGAAGAGGGTGGCGGGCAGGAATCACATTACTGGAAGTCCAAAACAGAATGGAATGTTACAGGTCTGTACAACCGTTTTACGTGTGTGGATTCGTTGGGTGAGGTCACAGCAGAAGCGGGAAGTTAGTGCACCCTAAAGGCTCAGAAAGAAAAAGGCAAATTAAAAGAACACAAAAGGTCTGTATTTATTTATTTTAATTTCATGACTTTTGGGTGCTTAATTCATGATCTTTTAATTGTTGCGGTTGTCAATCTACCTTGGGGTTGGATAACTATATTTAGAAAAAATTACAGTAGAAATTTGCCTTTGAGGAAGATTCTGTACAGTGCCCTTAGGACCAGTGTCAAGGCTCCTTCCCCACTCTGAACTTTAGATTTGGAGAGCATGGATTGATGTCTGGTCCCTCTTAGTCCCAAGAGCGAACTCTCACCAAAACAAAGAGCACAAACAAAAGCCTTCCCCCCACCAAGATTTGAAAGTATCTTGTCCCCTTATTGGTCCTTTGGGTCAGGTGTCAGCCAGGTTACTTAACCCTTTACAGGTAAAAGGATTTTGGAGTCTCTGGCCAGGAGGGATTTTATAGTATTGTACACAGGAGGGCTGTTACCCTTCCCTTTATAGTTATGACAACCAGATTTTTAAAAGTTATTTAGGTGACTAGTGGGATTCAACCTTAAAAATCTGGCTTGTGGTGAATATTTGGGAACCAAGTTCTACACAGAGGTGGGGATGTGAAAAAAACACTCAGGTGCTGGATACAGAGGCAAAATTCCAGCTGACAAAGGCAGTCTCGACTGGCAGATCAAAGGAAACTGAAGACGTTTTGACTCCAACGCAGGACATCAGTCAGCCTTCAAGTTGGATGCTTCCAAAAAATAAACTTGTGTGCAGAAAAAGAAGAAAAACCCAACAATTTAGACTTAAAACCTTATATTGCAGTACCACCAGGAAGTGCTACACTAGAAACATTGAGAGGTGGTTGCTGAAGCTACTAGCAACTTGGTATCTTCAATGATTATCTATTATTAAGTGTATGCAGCAGGACCTCCATCTGCACAGCCTTAAGGGAGAGGAATGATGAGGTGCTAAGAGTAATAACAATAACTTTTTCCACAGTAAATACTGTAAGGAGTGACAGCCCCTCTGCAGTGGGTCACAGGACAAGGCCCCTCCAGTGCAGCAATGGGAACAGCCCCTAAAACAAAGCTGGGAACTGCGGGGAGACTTGGTGCAGACAAGTGCAAATACCGCCCATTATACTGCTCGGGGGTGTCTGTGAAAGTGGTACACTGGATCCAGTCGCCTTTGTCAGCCCAGTTCATCGCATCGGCCAGGGAGGAGCTGCCTCTGCCTGGCCTGGGCACTGCCTTTAAAAGCACAGCCCTGGGAACCGGGGTCTGAGCTGCACCGTCTTGCGGGGGGACTCTGCCCTCCCCTTTCCCACGTCCCTCTGCCACCCGCTGGGGCAGCGAATCACCCGCGCTGAGCCCCACCCCCACCACAGCTGCTAGGCCCCAGCCCCTGCACAGACTCCGCCCGCGGCCAGAGCTTCACCCCCGGGCCGGGGGCAGCAGAGCGCGGCGCTGCAGCGGACCTTTCCCGAGCGCGCTGGGCGGGGGACACTGCGCCGGGTGCCCGGCTCGGTGAGCGGGGCGATGGCGGGGCGCTGCCGGGCGTGGGGGATCTTGTGGTGAGCTCGAGGCGGGACAGCCGGGCCAGGTCCCTGCGGCAGGAGCGAGACCTCTGGGAGCCGGAGCAGCGCGCTGCCCGTCGGGCTGCAGCCCCGAAGCGAACAGGCGATGCTGGGGGAAACAGGCAATGCCCGGCTGTGCTGGGCGAGCGGGCTGTATGGCCGGTACAGGGCACGGCAGGGGTAGCTTGTGGAGACACTCACGGCTTGCCAGGGGCCGCAGACCCGCAAACCGAGCTCGCTGGGGAGCGAGGGAGGGGCGCGCTTCAGGCACTGTCTGCCAGGGTTCGGCTCGACCCCTGCTTTCCTCACCCCCCTTTAAGGCCTGGCTGCTTTGGGCTCACTTCCCCTCAGGGTGACACCAAATAGCCCCTGAAGCGTGGAGGGGAAGCAGGTGTTTCCGCCCAGGCGCTGTGGTCCCAGCTGGCTGAGTTCCTGGGGCATAGCTGAAGGAAGGCTGGTTTGCAAGCGTAGCTTCGGGCATGGGCATGCAGGGCCGGCTTTAGGGCCTGCGGGGCCCGATTCGAATACCCGGTGGCGGTCCAGGTCTTCGGCGGCACTTCGGCGGTGGGGGGTCCGCTCCGTGATTTCCGCGGCACTGAAGGACCCCCCGCCACCGAAATGCCGCCGAAGACCCTGGAGCGGACCCCCCTGCCGCTGAAATGCCGCCGCAGTGGACTGCCGCCGGGTGAGCCTAAGGCACGGGGCCCTCTTACCTGTGGGGCCCGATTCCTGGAAATCGGGGGAATCGGCCTAAAGCCGGCCCTGTGGGCATGGCTACACTTGCGGCTGTAGAGTGCTTTGAGTTAAACCAGCCTTCATAAAGGGCAGTAGGGAAAGCGCTGTAGTCTGTCCACACTGACAGCTGACAGCGCACTGGCGTGGCCACATTAGCAGCTCTTGCAACGGCCACAGAGAGCAGTGCATTGTGGTAGCTATCCCAGCATGCAAGTGGCTGCAACGTGCTTTTCAAATGGGTGGTGGTGGTGAGGAATGTGACAGGGAGTGTGTTGTGTGTATGTGGGGGGAGAGAGAGAGGGTTTTGGGGGGGCTAAGAGCATGTCAGCATGCTGTCTTGTAAGTTCAGACAGCAGCAGACCTCTCCCTCCCCCCGCTCCCCTCCCCCCGGCCTCTTTCTCTCACACACAGCATTCCCAGTAATGGTTGCTTTGTCTCGGAGCAGATAAGCAGCCGGGTGTCAAATGGAGCTTTCAAAGGGCATATCCAAAACAGTGACAAGAGTGGCCACTTGACTTAAGGGGATTATGGGACGTTTCCACGTTTCCGGAGGCTGATCAGAGCGCAGTAATGCAACACCTCGTTCACACTGACGCTGGGGCACTCCAGTGGGGGCGCATCAAACGTTATTCTAGTCGCCGAGGTGGAGTACCAGGAGCGCTCTAGCCATGGAGTCAGAGCGCTCTACGTGCCTTGCCAGTGTGGACGGGTAGTGAGCTAGTGCGCCGGGGGCTCCTTTAATGTGCTGTAACTCACAAGGGTAGCCAATCCCTTCGTCTCTGGGGCAATCAGACTCGAGCAGAAGCGAAAGTGCGAACCCCTCACTCGGTCTGGAGCCAGGGTCCAGCCTGTCCCCAGCCAAGGGCTGCTGCTGAGGCTGGGCCCATACTCAGACGAGGGAGCGCTCTGAGACACATCCGGGAACCATCCTGTCTGCATCGCAGATTAGATCCACGCAGCCCCCGACCCGCTGTGGCCTGGCTTGTCCAGTGGGCATTAGCCCAGCTCTGGATCACAGCCGAGGTTCGCAGGCCGGAGCAACGCTGGGCGAGTCGGGGGCTCAGCAGTGATGCACTGGGGACGGGCTGCTTTCTGCAAGGCTCTGGTTCTCCATGGACTGCCGCACGGCTCGTGTGGATGCCAAAGCCCAGGTGCCTTCTTTCAGTCGTGGGAGTGCAGGGAGCACAGAGGGCTGCTTTCCATCCTTCCTCAGCTGAGCTAGTGACCTCAGCACTCTCACAGCAAGGCATCCTGGGACACAGTTCAGCATCCCGCCTGCTCCTGCATCTCCCCCGCCCCTCCCCAGAGCCCTGCCAGCTCTGGGTGCCCCCCCCCCCACCACCGCTAACTTTAGGGAGGAGGCAGCTGCTCTCTCTATCACTGAACAGCACTGTTTTACTAGCCCATGGAAGCAGAACTCGCCCTGAGGTGCCTCTGCCCCGCTGCTGCTCTAGCAAGTGTCCGCCTGGAGCCTCCCCACCCAGCCACGCCTGGCTTTCTACTGCCCGTGCAGTCTCCCAGTGACCACGGCACGGCCTTGGCTCTGCTCCCACTGCTGTTCTCCATGCCCTGAGCTACACGGTGCCCAGGATTGCTCCCGAAGCCTGTCTCCAGGCCCTGAGTGAAAGGCTACAAATGAGGATATTGCCAGCAGATTCTTCTCATGCCACATAGCTAAGGTTAAGATTTTGGCACAGCCCTGGCCCTAGCCGTGTGTGTGAGAGGAGGAGCAGGGTGGGGTGAGGGGGGCACAGCCCTGGCCGCAGTTGCAGGGGCTGGAGGTGGTGCATAGCCCAGGGCACAGCTGCAAGGTGGGGGGGACATAGCCCCAGCTCCAGCTGTTGGGTTATATCTACACTATATATAATGCAATATGTTATGGGCCGTTGAGGCCTAGCATGAATGAAGTGTGTTTGACATGAGTATGTGAGTTGCATGCTGGCAACTGAAGCGAGGATTTAAGGTTTTAAGCAGTCAAGGACTGTTTTTGCAAAACAGCCTTGTTGTGTCCATGGAAAACATACAAAACCAGCAGAAAAGGGAATAACATTGGTGGTATTGTATCTGTTACAGCTGTGGATAAAAACTGGGGAAATGGAACGCAGCCTCCCCGGGGCTGCTTGGATTATGGCAGCCTCCCTGGGGCTGCTTTCTCTGAGTTGTGGGTGAAAGGCCTAGCGAATGGAGACAAAGAGCAGATGACGTGATGGACTGGTCTATAAATGGTTGCCTGACAGATCTGAAATTTGGAGTCAGACATCGATCCAAAGCCCCAATTTTGAAGAGGGGCAGTGTCGGCTTGCCACGCCTTGTGATTGGACCGAACCTCGACTGGCCATTGGGACTTTGTTCCGATCTTCGGACTCTGGTGCAGTATGTTTGGGGTATGAATGTGGAGTGAGTGAGGTTTATATTGTAATCATTAAAAGGTATTTAGAGTATTATAGACCAACACTGTGTCCAGTATCTGCTCCCCGATCCCGTACAGAAGCTTCTAGTAAAAGCCTAACATAGCCATAGCCGCGGACAGCGGAAGCCGAAGTCACGGAGGTCTGATACGATCACGGAATCCATGACTAAATCGCGTCCTTTTGCACAGCCCAGAGCAGGTGCAGGTGGAGATGTTGGCCCGAGGGGGGTTGGGGAGCTGCCATCCTCCCCTAGTGCTGGGAGGAGTGCCCTGGTGGCACCATTCTTTCTGACAGAGCACCTGCTCCCCAGTGTGCCCCAGGCTGGGGGGAGCAGGTGAGGGGGCCATATCCCTAAGAACATAATATAAAAACGGCCGTACTGGGTCAGACCAAAGGTCCATCCAGCCCAGTATCCTGTCTTCCGACAGTGGCCAGTGCCAGGTGCCCCAGAGGGAATGAACAGACAGGTTATCATCAAGTGATCCATCCCGTCGCCCATTCCCAGCTTGCCTGCCTCCCTCCCCATACGGGGGCAGCAACCCCTGCATCTGGAGATTGGCATTGCCTGGGGGCAGGTTTTAGGCAGGGCAGGCAGAGCAGTACAAAGTGGAGCGCTGCAGTCAGGCTATGTGTGATAGAAATATCATGTGTATGAAGGTCACACTCCTGCCTTGATCAGCAAAACATGTGAGCTCATCAAAAACCTGTCTCAGGTGTGTCTGACAAGACCTATTCCCCCAAAAGCATGTGGACTGGCAGTAATTATACACCCATCTTCTAGTTCTTTACTGATTGCGCCTGCCTCAGTCTTTCCAGGGTTTTGCCCTGGAACGATGACAGTCTAACTGAGCTATAGTTTCTTGACTCACATCATTTATCATATTTAAATTTTGGCACGTTTCTTCTGCCAGCCCTCTGCAACTTCCCCCAGTGTTCCAAGAGTTCTTCAATATCAGCATTAATGCTCAGAGAGGTCCTCAGCCAATTATTTTAATACTCTTGGGTGTGAGTGGTCTGCTCCTTAGTAGCTGCTGGGTAACACCCTCCTTAGTCACGGATGGGATAGAAAGTATGACTTGATCACTGTCAGCAGTGCCGTAACAAGGGGGAGGCGAGTGAGGCACTTGCCTTCGGGCACACAAAGCCGGGAGGGGGAGGGGGCGCAGAAAGTGGTGGAGAAAAAAAAAAAAGGAGCAGAGAGTCCCTGTCTCTCCCCTGCAGCAACTGCTGCCACCGGGTCCTAGCGCCCCCCAGCTCGACTGCCAGGGCAGACTGACTCTGAGCCTGCCCTTCCCCCTCAGACCCTTTCTTTCTCCAGTGGGACCCTCCAGCAGCACAGCCCCCTCCCCCCCCCCCCCGCCCGCAGTCACCGCTCCTGGGCAAGGAGGCAGCCCCATCCCTCACCCCCAGTTAGGCTACAGTCAGGGGCAACAGCAGGGGAGGAGGCGCACGCAGCACCCTCCGGCACCCACCATGGGGGAGGCAAGGGAGATTCCTGGACCTGAGAGGGACCCTAGGAGCACATGCAGTGACAGTGGTGGGGGTGAGTGTGCTGCTGGGGGGGCAGGAAAGGGGGACTTCTCCCCCAGAGCTTGCTGCTGCCAGCAGAGAAACGCCTGGGGGGAGTTGTCCTCTCTGGCCCCTGTCCCGGAGCAGCCTGCCTGCACCCCAAACTCATCCCCAGCCCCGCCCCACCCCAGAGCCTACACCCCCAGTCAGAGTTTTCACCCCCCACTGCACCCTCAACCCTCTGCCTGAGCCCCTCCAGCACCCCAAACACCTTATCCCCAGTCCTAGCCAGAGCCCTCATCCCCCCACACCCTGACCCTCTTCCCGAGCCCTGAGCCCCTCCCACACCCCAAACCTCCCATTCCCAGCCACAACCCACAGCCCTCACCCCTTCACCCCTTCCCTCTGCACCCCTTCTATCCCCAAACTCCTTCCCAGAACCTGCACCCCCTCCCTCTGCACCCCTCTCATCCCCAAATTCCCTCCCAGAGCCTGCACCCCAATCCCCTGTGCCAGCCTAGAGCCTGCACCCCAGACCTCCTCCCTCACCCAAACTCCCTCCCAGAGCGTTGGGAGGGTGGGGGGATGGAGTTTGGGAGGGGCGTGTTCTGGACACCACCAAAATTTCTACAAACCTGCCACCCCTGATCCTGCCCTGCAAACCTGAACTCCCAGCATTCTCAGGACCCATGCTGATCCCTAGTGGCCACTGCTGATATCCAGCACCTCCCTCCTCTCTTCACCTGTGAGTCCCTCTCTGGATTGGAACTGGACTGGAACCAAAGACCATCTTGGAAGCAACATTACCAGCCCAAGCAGCCAAAAATTATGAGCTAGACCCCCCCAAATCACAGGCTCTACTGCCGCCACTTCATTCAGTCTTCGGCGGCAGGTCTTTCCCTCCGAGAGGGACTGAGGGACCCGCCGCCGAATTGCCACCGAAGAGCCGGCCCTGGGGGAGGGTGCAATTTAATATTCTTGCCTCGGGCGCAAAAATACCTAGTTACAGCTCTGACTGTCAGAGATGGAAATGTCCCCCAGCTCCTTCCAGTACAGAACAGAAATATTTACTGAACACTTCCCCCTTTCCTCCGTCATGGCTGACAGTGTCGCCGCCGCTCTCTCGTAATGGAGCTGTATGAACACTGGGATTTTGTTTGTTTCCAATAGATTTAAAGAATGCCTTGATTGTCCGTATCACACTGGCCACAGACTCTTGACACCTGTCCCTCTGATTCTTCCCTCTGGTTTATTCTGCAGGTGAAGAAAATGCAGAAGCTGCAGCTTTGGCTCCTCTTCCTCGCTGGCCTCTCAGGAGCCGTGGCCCAGACAGGTAGGGGCAGAGCTGGCTGTGCCGGGGGAGGGGGGCAAGCCCTGGCCGGGATGCCCTCTGTACAGGAGGACAGGATTTGTGCTTCTGCAGGCAGAGAGCAGCCCAGTCCCTGGCACTCTGGAGGGTGCGTGGGTCACGTTTTCCGACCGCCCTCCCCACAGCTCCCAGCCGAAGATGGGACTCCCGATAATGCCCCCGTCCAGGGCAGGGCTTCTGTTGGACTCGGGGGACTGTGCAGTGCTAAGTCCCCTGGTGCTCAGCATTTAGCCCCATTGGATCTTGGCACCCACCTCGAGACGATGGGGCCTGATGTCAATTGAAGCGTTGGGGCTCAGTGACTCTGAGGGTGAGGTCCCAGGACTCCCAGAAACAGCGACGCGGGGCAGAGGAGGCATTGGGAAGAGCCGCGTTGCTGCACACGTCTGCTCGATGGCACTGCTCTGGTGCACACAGGGTGTGGCTGAGAGACATTTACAGAAGGGCGATAAGAATGTAATGGCCAATCAGCTCTGCCCTGCCCTACCTGCCTGTAGGGGGCATGCTGTGACAGCGTGGGGGGATCTGTGGGGGGCGCTGTGACAGTGCAGGAGGATTGGGGGCTCCATTCTGGCCAGCAAAAGGGGATTGTGGTGGGCACACTGCAGCCAACACGTGGGCATCAGCAGATGACACAGGGGCTCGGTGGGCAGCACAAGGGATTGGCAGAGACACTGTGGGCAGCCAGGGGGCTTGCAGGGTCATTCCCCGGTGCAGCCGCTGCTTACCCCGGCCCCTGCAGGGGAACAGGCGTGGCTCCATGTTCTTCCTTCTCCACATTACCAGATAAGCCAGCAGCGAGGATTCAGCCGCGGCCCCCCTACCCCAGCCCGGGCAGAGAGCTGCAGCTGCAGTGTGACGTCCCAGGGGATCCTGGGTAAGGAGCTCCCCTCCCCCTCACCTCTCCCCTTGGCTGCTCTCCCTCTAGTAGCCCCCTTCCCAAGCACCTTCCCAGCACCCCCACCCCGCGCCCAAGAGCTCACCCCTCCCCCCCATTGCATCCACCACACCCTGCACCCAAAGCACTCACACCGCCCACGGTGCCCACCCCCACCCTGCACCCATAGCGCTCACCCCTCCCACTCCCATCGCACCCATCTCCACCCTGACCCCTAGTGCCCAATCTTCCCCCTCCCATCATGCCCGC
>NW_020664600.1:1051321-1058763 GCF_002925995.2 Terrapene triunguis | reverse complement strand
CCACCCTGACCCCTAGTGCCCAATCTTCCCCCTCCCATCATGCCCGCCCCACCCT
The DNA here is from genome assembly GCF_002925995.2 of Terrapene triunguis. NCBI lineage: Eukaryota > Metazoa > Chordata > Testudines > Emydidae > Terrapene > Terrapene triunguis. The sequence goes on along the minus strand of NW_020664600.1, from coordinate 1,058,708 downwards.
GCGCCCATAGCGCTCACCCTTCCCCCTCCCCTCATACCCACATCCACCCTGCACCCATGGCGCTCGCCCCTCCCCTTCTCATCACACCCACCCCCACCCTGTGCCCATAGCGCTCACCCCTCCCATCACGACCACCCCCACTCTGTGCTCTTAGTGCCCAATTTTCCCCCTCCCATCATGCCTGCTCCAGCTTGGACCCATAGCGCTTGCCCCTGTCCCTCCTATTGTGCCCACACCCACCCTGCACCCATGGCGCTCGCCCCTCCCCCTCCCATCACACTTATCCCCACCCTGCGCCCATAGCACTCACCCCTCCCATCACACCCACACCCACCCTGTGCCCATACCGCTCGCCCCTCTGCCTCCCATCACACCCACCGCCACCCTGGGCCCATAGCGCACACCCCTCCGCCTCCCATCACCCCCACCCTGCACCCATAGCGCTCGCCCCTCTCCTTCCCATCACACCCATCCTGCACCTGTAGCACTCACCCTTCCCCCTCCCACTGCACTCACCCAGACCCTGGGCCTGTAGTGTTCGCCCCTCCCCCTTCCATCACGTCCACCCTGCACCCATTGGTAGGGCCCAGGACACAACATGGATCACACCAGGATCATCCCCACAGGGCAGGAAATGCCGAACACCCCCTCTGCAGCTTTTGCTGAGCCCTGCGCTGTGCATGGAGCAGTGGGATCAGACCTGCCGGAGCACAAACTTTCCACCCCACACCTGCAGAGAGTGGGACGCTGGGTCCAGAGCATAGACCAGCCAGTGCGGGACTAGCCAGGCGCCTCCCTGTGGCCACTTGCCTGCTCTCTGAGTTCTTGTCCTGAGCATGATTGCCACATTGGGAATCCGTGCTGCCTTTCAGGACAAGTCCCACATACCCCACTCCCTAGGAGATCCAGGCCTGGCTCTGCCCTGCCCTGCCTCGAGCCCACCTCATTGCAGAGGGGGTGGCACACGCTGCCAGATCTCACTGGTAGCGTTATACGCAGCCTCTGCACTCGCCCCGTCCTGGTGTGACCGACGAGAGAAAGTGCCTGGCGACAGAGGACCAGGCCTCTTGGCCCTGGTGTCCTTCACCGGCTGTCGGGGAATGGCTGCAGCATTGCTGTGTGCTGATATCACCTGCCGGGGCCTGCCCCAGAGGTGCTGCCGTGGGGGTGCAGTCAGACCTGTCCCAGTGTGTGCCCCTCGGGAAAGCACTTCTTCTCTCTCACTAACCCCCCTCCTCTTAGCCCCCTGGAGTTCCTGTGGACAAGGGAAGGCAGCGATGTCCCCCTGCAGATAAACCCTGACCGCATCCTCACCCTCCCTCCCGTCGGCAAGAATGAAACCGGCACCTACATCTGCACGGCCACCAGTGCCTGGGGCAGGTCCGTGGCCAAGTACAGCCTGGAGATGATCGGTACGTCCCTGCAGCCCTCGGCCCCAGTAAGGGCACATGGCAGCAGCCAGGGCATTGAGCTCCCTCCTGCCCCCACCAGAGGGGGCTTTCGTCAGCACCAGCATCCACTTTTGTGCCCTGTCTCCTGGTGAGCAAAGTGCCAATGTGGCCATGGGCTGACGGGCCCTTTCAATTAAAAGAGCCTCATTCGAATGCTACTTCCCCAGGAGCGTGCTGTCTGGGACTTGGGGAAGGTGGCCGTGGGGTCCATCTGTCCCCGACCCCAGAGACAGCAGGGAGCTGTTCACTTCTCCACTTCCCCGTGACCAGCAGGGGGCGCAGTGTGTACCCACCACTCCCCTCTCCTCCAGGGAGCAGATCCAATGATGCCTGGGGAGGAGGTAGGTGCCAGGGCCAATGCAAAGCACCCAGGATGGGAAAGGCCCCCAGCCCACTCCCGCTCTCCTTGCTCAGGCACAGTGGCTGGGCAGGGAATAGGGGACGGTCTCAGTGAAGGCAACAGCCCCTGACTCAAAGTGCCCCATCCGGATTCACGTTCTGAATGTCCCTGCGGCCAGGCAGCCCTGCAGCTGTTACCTCCCCGCAGCCAGCGCTCGCCGTGCCCACCTCCAGAGTGTCCGCACGCTGGCTGGGGGCCACACACAGCCCCAGCGCTCGCCCTGCCCACCTCCGGAGTGTCTGCACGCTGGCTGGGATCACACATGGCCCCAGCGCTCGCCCTGCCCACCGCCGGAGTGTCCGCACGCTGCCTGGGGGTCACACGCGGCCCCAGCCCTCGCCCTGTCCACCTCCGGAGTGTCCGCACGCTGCCTGGGGGTGAGATATGGGGCTAGCTGTAGGGCCCAGGTTTCCCCGTCCCATCCGGTGCCCATGGCCATTCGCTCAAAGGTGCAGAGGAAAGTGTCGGGGTCATCATCGGGGCCCATTTTACAAAGGCCCAACCCCGTAGTGTGGGTGCCATCTCCCCTCAAGGAATTCACTAGTTTCTGCAGGAGTTGTTGCTGCAACCCCACCTGCTCCTTAATAAAGTCCTGTAAAGTCCTCCGCTGCGTGGCCTGCCAGGCGAGTAGAGCCCATCTCTCCATCTGGGGGGATTTCTGGAAGGCCTGCAGCACCTTCTGCATCTCCTCCTGCTGCTGAGCCAGCCACTGCAGGGTTCCCTCCATCTCCAGGTTGCCAAACTGTAACTCTGGCACAAAAGGATCTCGGACAAGCTCCCACATGTCACCGGGTGCACTGCCGGCCCCTCTTCTTCTGGGGCTGGTTGCCCTCCCAAATAGGGGATTTCAACTCTGTGCAACACCCGTATCCTTTATTCTTTAAGCATTTTCCCACCACCAGTGTCCAACTATATACAAGCCGTATAGGTGTCTCGCCCACCGCAGGCTGGGTCAGTAACCAGCTAGAGGGCGTCCACCTCCCTCCCTGACTGACCTCCTCCTTCTGGCGCCTTCCCAGCCTTTGTAGCTCCTGTCTATCAGGCTGGCAGGTGTTGCCAATCGCCAGGCAGACATAAGGCTTTTCAACCAGCCCCAATCTATCCCTCTTAATTGGGGCTGGCGTGGCAGGGGCTGATGAGGTGTGTTTGCAGCAGCACCCTGCCACAGCTGGGATAGCAGGGTGTGGGAGGGGTTGAGGGCATTAGCAGAGCTGGGTACGGCCCAGGGCTGGGATAGCATGGGGCGGGGGAGTGAGGGGCACTGACAGAGTTTGGTTAGCCTCAGAGCTGGGATAGCAGGGCAGGGGGAATCGGGGGCATTGGCAGAGCTGGGTCGGATCCAGGGCCAGGGTATTGAGGTGAGGGTGATTGAGGGGCATTGGTAGAGCTGGGTTGGCCCCAGGGCTGGGATAGCAGGGCTGGGGAATTGGGGGGCATTGGCAGAGCTGGGTAGGCCCCAGAGCTGGGATAGCAGGGCGCGGGGAATCGGGGGCTTTGGCAGAGCTGCGTACGGCCCAGGGCTGGGATAGCAGGGTGGGGGGAATTGGGGGCATTGGCAGAGATGGGTCGGCCCCAGGGCCAGGGTAGCGAGGTGGGGGTGATTGAGGGGCATTGGTAGAGCTGGGTTGGCCTCAGGGCTGGGATAGCGAGGTGGGGGGGAGATTTAGGGGCCTCAGGGGTTAACTAGGAAGAGTGGTACCAATCGGGTCTCTTACCCTGACAAAGAAACACCCCCCACCCATCTCCCTTCTCCTCCCAGACCTCCTCCGTAAGGTGTTTGTTTTCCCAAGAGCATCCAACGACTCCTATGTTATCCTGAAGCCGAAGCCAGAGCAGCCACTGCAGAGTTTTACCGTGTGTCTGAGATCCTACACTGACCTGCCCCGGCCATACGCCCTCTTCTCCTACGCCACCAAGGCCTATGACAACGAGATCCTGCTCTTCAAATCCAGCTCCGGGGAGTACAGACTATACGTGGGGGGGGAATTTGTGACCTTCAGAGTCCCAGAGACCCGTATGGACTGGGAGCACGTCTGTGCCGGCTGGGAATCCGCCACGGGCATAGCCGAGCTCTGGGTGAACGGGAAACCCTTACCCAGGAAGGGGCTGCGGAGAGGCTACTCCGTCAGTGCTGAGGCTGTGATCATCCTGGGGCAGGAGCAGGACTCCTCCGGGAGCGGGTTTGATTTATATAATTCTTTTACAGGTGAAATGACTGACGTGTACATGTGGGACCATGTCCTCTATAACATGAAGTCTATAATGTGGGGTGGGTCCTTTTCCCGCTACATCTTTGGCTGGAATAATTTGCACTATGAATTAGTAGGTGATGTGTTCCTGAAACGCAGGCTGTTATTCTGATCCTGTGAGCACAGGCCGCATTCAGTAGTGGTGCAGCCCCAGCCCAAAGCTCCAACTCCTGCTGTCTGCTTTCAGAGAGTGACCTGCCCCCGGGGCGTGCTGTCTGCAGCCATAAACCAGACATGCCAAACCCGCAGCAAAAACGCAGAAATTGGGCTTGTTTTTGGCTTAATTGGCTTGTGAGTTGCTTGTTGGCTAGTTTTGGCTTGTAGCTTGTGGCTTCTTTTTTTTTTATTGGCTCCCGGCAAGCAGGGGCAAGGCGGGGGCAAGCTGGGGCAAGGGGCAAGCAGGGGCAAGAGAGGGAGAGAATCAGGGGTGCTCAGCGGGCCCACCACAGTCCCAGACTGCACGCCAGGGGATCTGGTCACATAGAGTGTTGGGGTTCTTAGGGACTGGCTTGTTTTGGCCTTGTTTTGAAATGGGATTAGCTTGATTTTTGGTTTATTGTGAAAGTCGGGGTTCTTATTTACCACGTGAAAGTTGGCAACTGTGCCATAAACCCTGGCAAGTCTAGCACAAAGAAGAATGTGATCTCCAGCCCCTGGGGTTTGTGCCGTTCCCTGTCGCACACACTGGGCCTAAGCACAGAGCTGAGAGAGGCTGGGAGGTGCTGTCTAGGCCTCCCACCCTGGGCCCCAGCACTGGATGCTCCTCAGTCAGCTTTCCAGTGCTTGGTCAAGTCTGCTCATAAATGTGCCTGGCATCAGGGCTGGTGCGGCTCTCCGTGAGCTTCCCTGCTCACCGCAGATCTCAGGGGCAGGATGGGATCCTGACGTGCATTCAGTACCATTTGCCTGGGTTCCTCCCACTAATCTGGTGAATTCTGGCTTGCAGAGCTGCGCCGGGCCCTGCCTTTCACTGCTGGGATAAGCCCTTGGCACAGGCAGACCCAAATCCCATTGGCTTTTCATGCAGCCACACTGTATTGCAAACTCCTGCCCATTCCCTCAGTGTATCAGCATTGCCCCTTGCCAGACAGCGCCGCCCCCTTGGAAAGCTTGGCTCCTGATTAGCTCGCCCCCCTCCATGGCTGGCTGTACATTTCCATTTTCCTACTGTCTGCTTAGCTATAACCCTACCTGTTGCATTGTTTCTCTAGGCTCCCACCCTTCCACTCACCTCTTTTTGTCTGTGATTTTCTCACACAGGCATTCTCCTCACTCTCTTCCAGGTCACTTAGGTCTTAAGAGTCTCTGAAATGAGACCAGAAGGTGCCGTCCTCTCCCGCTCTCTTTCCGTTACCCTCTAGCGTTTCCCACTGTTTATGGTCCTGATTCATATCGGCTAAGGGGCTGTTTAATTGCAGTGTAGACGTTCCAGCTTTGGCTGCAGCCCAAGCGCTGGGACCCTCCCACCTCCCAGGACCTTCCTACACCCCAATTAAACAGCCCCTTTGCTTGAGTCCCACCAGCCAGAGTCAGCTGACATGGGCCAGCCAGGCTGTCTAATTGCAGTGTAGACCGACCCCGAGTGAGAGCAACACAGAACCCACCAACAGGTCACAGCCATTCCCATTCAGCCAGCCCATGCTGGTGCAGCAGAGCAGGGCGGCTGGGGAACCATTTGCACATGGGGCTGGTAGCTCCGCTGGATGCCCAATGACCCTGCCCCCATTCCATGATGGGGCTGGCGGGGGTGACACATCTACACCCTAAACCACCAAATCATTATAATATTTTCATGGTTAAGGTCTCCAAGCTGATCCCAGCCTGGGCCCACCCATGATTCTTAGCTCTGTGCTCAGCTTGGGTCCAGGCCATGGGTGGAGCTCAAGGCTGTCAGCAGCAGAGATCCTAGTTTTCCGTGATAAAAAACCAAACTTCTCTGATTAAAAACTATAAAAATTTGCATTTTTCCTCAGTTAAAATGAAAGGCTGAACTTTAGTTTCCATAGGCACCATACCTACAGGTATCAGTTGAACACAATGGTGTATTGACATACAGTAGAAGCCCGTTTATCCAAGCCTCCATTATCCAGCTCTCCATACTAACTGACCCACCAGCCTCCTAGGGCTGACAGCCCAAGTGCCAGCTGCGCGGGGCCGACAGCCTGAGCCCCCCATCTTAAAATAAGGGATTGAAAGCTCTTTGCCAGTTCTCCTGATTATCCCAATTTTTGATTATCCGATCTGGCCCCGGTCCCAATTAGATCAGATAAATAGGTTTCAGCTGTTAATTTAAAACGAATTTAAAAATCAACCACAAGAGGGGGTGGTTGTGCTCATTGAATAAGTGGCACTGGCACTTTCAGTAAAATTTAATTAATTGTTAATATAGGTTTTTATTTTTTCACAGAATGTAAAAACTAAAGATTCTCTGTAAGAATGCAAATTCCACATTTTTCCATGGCAAACGGATTTCTAGGCTCCCTGGTCATCAGGAGTTGAGTCCTGGTTTCTCGGTCTCCTGTTTTTGCACGCTGAATGTGAGATAGAGGAGAGGCTGAGGGAACTGGGCTTATTTAGTCTGCAGAAGAGAAGAGTGAGGTGGGATTTGTTAGCAGCCTTCAACTACCTGAAGGGGGGTTCCAAAGAGGATGGAGCTCGGCTGTTCTCAGTGATGGCAGATAACAGAACAAGGAGCAATGGTCTCAAGTTGTGGTGGGGGAGGTCTAGGTTGGATATTAGGAAACACTATTTCACTAGGAGGGTGGTGAAGCACTGGAATGGGTTACCTAGGGAGGTGGTGGGATCTCCATCCTTAGAGGTTTTTAAGGCCCAGATTGACAAAGTCCTGGCTGGGATGATTTAGTTGGGATTGGTCCTGCTTTGAGGTTAGATGACCTCCTGAGGTCTCTTCCAACCCTAATCTTCTATTATTCTATGATATGCAGCATATACCGCTCCATGGTATAAACACACTTATGTATGTTTTGATATGAGTACTCTCCATCCTATTGCAGCATATAACACTGTTATATTATGTCTTGGCCTGTTTTACTTGACCCCAGCATGTAACCCCAGATTACCCACATGACATGAAGTAAATAAAAATGGTTTGGGAAACGAACAATGTCATTTGCTGGCAAGAGCTGCTCTGCACTGCTCATGGATTGGGGGGCAAGTAGGAAAGGCTCTATAGTGTTCTTCAACATATAATTCTGACAGGTGTCTCATAGACTCATAGATTTTAAGGTCAGAAGGGACCAATATGGTCATCTAGTCTGACCTCCCGC
>NW_020664600.1:937095-1021321 GCF_002925995.2 Terrapene triunguis | reverse complement strand
CCAGTTTGAGTTCATCCTTTTTAAACATAGGAGACCAGAACTGCACATAGTACTCCAAGTGAGGTCTCACCAGCGCCTTGTATAACAGAAGCAGCACCTCCCTGTCCCTACTAGAAATACCTCGCCTTATGCATCCCAAGATCGCATTAGCTTTTTTCACAGCCATGTCGCATTGCCGACTCATAGTCATCCTGCGATCAACCAGGACTCCGAGGTCCTTCTCCTCCTCCGTCACTTCTAACCTATGCGTCCCTAGCTTATAACTGAAATTCTTGTTAGTCATCCCTAAATGCATCACCTTACACTTCTCACTATTAAATCTCATCCTATTATTATTACTCCAATTTACAAGGTCATCTAAGTCTCCCTGCAGAATATCCCGATCCTTCTCCGAGTTGGCAATACCTCCCAACTTTGTGTCATCCGCAAACTTTATCAGCCCACTTCTACATTTGGTTCCGAGGTCAGTAATGAATAGATTAAATAAAATCGGACCCAAAACCGAACCCTGAGGAACCCCACTGGTGACCTCCCTCCAATCTGACAGTTCACCTTTCAGTACTACCCGCTGCAGTCTCCCCTTTAACCAGTTCCTTATCCACCTCTGGATTTTCCTATCGATCCCCATCTTTTCCAATTTTACCAATAATTCCTCATGCGGTACCGTATCAAACGCTTTACTAAAATCGAGGTATATTAGATCCACCGCATTTCCTTTATCTAGAAGGTCTGTTACTTTCTCAAAGAAGGAGATCAGGTTGGTTTGGCACAACCTGCCTTTAGTAAACCCATGTTGTAATTTGTCCCAATTGCCATTCACCTCAAGGTCCTTAACTACTTTCTCCTTCAAAAATTTTTCCAAGACCTTGCATACTACAGACGTTAAACTAACAGGCCTGTAGTTACCCGGGTCACTTTTTTCCCCCTTCTTGAAAATAGGAACCACATTAGCTATTCTCCAGTCCAACGGTACCACCCCCGAGTTTACAGATTCATTAAAAATTATCGCCAAGGGGCTCGCAATTTCTTGCGCCAGTTCCTTCAATATTCTAGGATGAAGATCATCCGGTCCGCCCGATTTAGTCCCGTTTAGCTGGTCAAGTTTGGCTTCCACCTCTGATACTGTAATGTCAATCCCCACTCCTGTATTCCCCTCTGTCCTACTCCCTCTATTCCTAAACCCTTCATTAGCCTTATTAAAGACCGATGCAAAATATTCATTTAGATATTGTGCCATGCCTAGATTATTCTTAATTTCCACTCCATCTACATTCTTCAGCGGTCCCACTTCCTCTTTCTTTGTTTTCTTCCTATTTATATGGCTATAAAACCTCTTACTATTGGATTTAATTCCCCTCGCGAGGTCCAACTCTACACGGCTTTTGGCCTTTCTCACCGCATCCCTACATGCTCTAACCTCAATAAGGTAGGTTTCCTTGCTGATCCCTCCCTTCTTCCATTCTCTGTACGCTTTATGTTTTTTCTTAATCGCCCCTTTGAGACGCCCGCTCATCCAGCTAGGTCTAAATCTCCTGCCCACCATAGGTGGAAAGAGCTTGAGATGAGACTAAGGTTAAAGGCCACCATAGATGATCAGCATCAAGAGAAGATTGCATCAGCCTCAGTTTATTGGCAAAATGTTCTGAAAAGGCTCATTGCCATTGTGAGAATGCTTGCTACCCAAAACCTAGCACTGCGTGGCACTTCAGATCAGCTGTATGTGCCAAACAATGGAAACTTCCTTAAAATTGTGGAGCTGATGGCTGAGTTTGATGCTGTACTCCAGGAGCATCTGAGAAGAGTCACCACCCAAGAAATGTACACACACCACTACCTTGGAAAAACAATTCAAAATGAGATCATACAGTTACTGGCAACAAAAGTCAAACAGAAGATTGTGGCAGATCTGAAGTCAGCAAGATATTACTTTGTTATTCTGGACTGCACACCTGACATCAGCCATATGGAACAAATTACTTTAATGGTGCGTTTTGTAACAATAACAGAATCTAGTGAAAATGTCCCTGCAATGGTGACTGTCAGGGAGCATTTTCTATAATTTTTTGACATTGATGATACTACAGGAGCTGGTATGATAAATGTGCTTCTTAAAAAGCTGGAAGATACGGGAATTGCGATAGCTGACATGAGAGGTCAGGGCTACGACAATGGTGCCAACATGAGAGGAAAGAACAGAGGAGTGCAGACACAGACCCAAGAGTTAAACCCTCGAGCTTTTTTTGTCCCATGCAGTTCTCATTCATTGAACTTGGTGGTCAATGATGCAGCATCAGCTTCTAGTGAAGCTGCTGAATTTTTTAATGTAATTCAAAGTATCTATGTATTTTTCTCTGCATCAACTCATCAATGGCAAATTTTGAAGCAACATCTGGGAACATCCTCTCTGACACTGAAACCACTGAGTGCCACACGATGGGAAAGTCGAGTGGAGGCGATAAAGCCTATCAAACACCAAATTGGGAAGATAGATGATGCCATAGTTGCCATTATGGAGGATAATGCTATGACAGGAACTGTTCGTGGGAGAACAGTGGCAGGGGGAAATAGAATCACCAGAAACATACATAACTTCAAATTTCTGTGTGGCTTAGTGTTGTGGCATGACATGCTGTTTGAAAGAAATGTTGTAAGCAAGAGACTCCAAGGTGTTGACCTTAATATATCTGGAGCAGTGGAAAAACTGGACAAAACAAAGTCATATCTACAGTCTTACCGGTGGGATGAGGGATTTCAAAACGTTCTGAAGAGTGCACAGAAGTTGGCAGAGGAACTTCACACTGAAGCTATTTTCTCACCCATTCAAGAATACAAGAGTCACTGAAGAAAAAGGCATTTTGATTACGAGGCACAGGATAATCCCATAAGAGACCCCAAACAACAATTCAAAGTTGAATTATTTAACCAGGTACTAGATTGTGCAATACAGTCAGTTGAAGAACGTTTCATGCAGCTCAAGGAACACAGCAGTATATTTGGGATGTTGTATGATATCCCAAAACTCCTCACTATACCTGAAGAAGACCTACACCAGCAATGCAGGGCACTAGAGACAGTGTTGACACATGATGACATGTGCGATATTGATGCGAGTGATTTAGGTAAATGAACTGAAAGCTCTTTCAAGATACATTTCAGCAGGATCAACTCCAAAGGCTGTTCTGGAATATATGTGCGCAAATAAGATGACCACCCTCTTTCCAAATGCTTTTGTTGCTCTGTGCATACTTCTAACACTTCCTGTAACAGTTGCCAGTGGAGAACGCAGCTTCTCCAAGCTGAAGTTAATAAAAACATATCTATGCTCCACAATGACACAGGAGAGGCTGGTCGGCCTTGCAACCATCTCAATAGAGCATGAGCTGACCCAGACTGTGGACCTTCAGGAAGCAGTTCAAATCTTTGCAACCAAGAAGGCACTGAAAGCACCACTTTGATTATTCAAACAGATAAAAATGCCAGTGTTTACTATGCAGACAAGAAAAGTTACATTTGCTATTCAGTATCAGAGGGGTAGCTGTGTTAGTCTGGATCTGTAAAAAGCAACAGAGAGTCCTGTGGCACCTTTAAGACTAATAGATGTATTGGAGCATAAGTTTTTGTGGGTGAATACCCACTTCATCAGACGCATTTGCTGTTCAGGCGTTTGAAAGTTAAGTGTTACTTAAAATTTTTGAACAAGGCATTTTAAGTTAGTTCTCCTTTATGGGGTAGGTAGCAGAGCAGTACCATGAGAGGAGTAGAACAGGAAGAAGGCAGAATTGAGACCTTTCAAAGTTTTGGCCCAAGCGAGGGGGCATAGGGGCGTCATTTGAGCTACCCGCCTCAGATGCCAAAATGTTGTGGGCCGGCCCTGTTTATCTTCGCTCCGCACGGTGCCATATCCCATTCGTAGCCCTAATCACACAAGCCACGAGAAAATCTGCCTGTAGATACTGCAGTCCCTATGGCTGGAGCGCAGCTGGGACTGGACATCCTCCTCTCCCCATACAGTGAGCAGATCCAGCAGGAGAGTGTTTGCTGTGTGGAGCCACCATGGTCAGCTGGGAAGATGCAATGTGAGCTCTCCATGCTGAGCCAACAGGAAGTGGAATTTCTAAAATTCCCAAGCCTTTAAAGGGGGAGGGCTGGATGTCTGTGTACCCGAGTGCAGGGCGGCGGAGTTCGAACTGCTGACCCAGAGCAGTCAGGATGGGCCTTGTGGGACACCTCCTGGAGGCCATTTACAGCGACAAAACCAAGTACGGTGTCTACACTGACACTTTGTTGATCTAACTTTGCTGCAAAAAGCTTTACGCCGCTCGTCATGGTGGTTTTATTTTGTCAGCAAACAGGAGAGTTTTGTCGGTGGAGGAGCACTGTAGTGTGTACACCTCCACTGCTTTGGCAAAAAAAGCTGACTTTTGCTGACAAAGCTGTGTAGCGTAGACAAGGCCATAGTGTTCACTTGTGCAGCACCTCTGTATATGTGGCACATGCAGGCCGCTGTGCATTGCCAACCCAGAGCTCCCCACCCGGATCCCTTCTGTCCCAGCATCATCTGAAATGCCATCCAACCTGTTCAACCACTGGCCAGCAGCCAAAGTCCTGTGATTATCTGCACAGGGAGCAAAGTCTCCTGACACTTGATTAGGTTACAGGAAAACAGAGGAAGGACTGCTGAGGGCCTGAACAGGGGATGTTCTCTTACCAAGTTGCTAAACGTGTTGGCAGATATGGAACAATAGCTGCACAATTCCATGGAACAAGAAGATTGTTTGCACAAGGGTCATTTGAAGTGCTGTGTTGACTGGCACGAATCCTAGTGTTGCTAAGAACTAGAGATAAGGTGGGAGTGGTAATACCTTTGATTGGACCAACTTCTGTTAATGAAAGAGATGAGCTTACACAGAGCTCTGTGTCAGGGCTGGGAAAGGGTCTCAGAGATTGTTTACAATGAGGAGTTAGGATGTTGTAAGAGACCTTTCAAGGTGATGCAGGGGAATTAACCCCTCTGCAGTCGTAGGATACTCCCACACCAACATCAACTTCCTGGACGCTATGAGCAGCTTCAACAAAGGAATCCTCCAGGAAGCTATGTACACGAAACCCACGGATCACCACACCTACCCTCATAGATGCAATAACCAACCCAGACACACCAAGGAATCTGTTATCTACAGCCAGGCTCTCAGATACCACAGAACATGCTACGAGGAGGAAGTCCAGGATACACACCTTAGCACACTCAAAACCGCCTTCACCAAACAAAGCCACTCCACCAGAGAAGTAGCTTGCATCATGGAATGGGCCATCCCAATACCCCAAGAGAACCTGTTTCAATATGGAAAAAAAAATCCTCCAAATGCACCCATAGTTGTCACCTACCACCCCACCCTGGAACCCATATGGGGTATCATTAAACAGTTACAACCCATAGTCTATGGCAGTGGTCGCCAACCTTTTTACCCACAAGATCACTTTTTGAATTGAAGATCAACCCAGGATCTATCCTGCTCCTTCCCTGAGGCCCCGCCCCTTCCCTGAGGCTATGCCCCACTCACTCCATTACCCCTCCCTCCGTTGCTTGCTCTCCCCCACCCTCACTCACTTTCACTGGGCTGGGGCAGTGTTGGGGTGCAGGAGGGGATGAGGGGTGTGGGCTCTGGGAGGGGGGTTGGTGCAGGAGGGGGCTCTCAGCTGGGGCAGAGTGTTGGGGTGCAGGAGGGGATGGGGGTGTTGTCTCTGGGAGGGGGTCTGGTGCAGGAGGTGGGCAAGTGGGGCAGGCAGCCAATCAGAGGGCTCAGATTTGCTAGAGGGCGGTAGCATCTCGCATAATGGGCCAATTCCCCACACTGTAGAGGAAGGTGGAAAAAAAACCCTAAGGATCTCTGCCAATCTGACCCGAGGGAAAATTCCTTCCCAATCCCAAATATGGTGATCAGTTAGACCAGGGTTGGCCAACCTGAGCCTGAGAAGGAGCCAAAATTTACCAATGTACATTGCCAAAAGACCATAGTAATATGTCAGCAGCCCCCCATCAGCTCCCCTCCCAGCGCCTTCTGCCCACTGGCAGCCCCACCAATCAGTGCTTCCTCCTGCCTCCCCGCTTGGTTGGGGCCGGACTGCTCTGCTCACCTGGAGCCAGGCCGCGCCACCGCGCAGCGCCTGGAGCACCGGGTCAGGTCGAGCTCGCAGCCCGCCACCCAGAGCACGCGCTGGCGGCGGGGCGAGCTGAAGCTGCGGGGGAGGGGGAACAGCCGGGGACTAGCCTCCCTGGCCGGGAGCTCAGGGGCCGGGCAGGAGGGTCTCATGGGCCACCATAGTGGGTGCCCACCCCGCCCTGCCCCTAAGAGCCAGAGGGACCTGCTGGGGGGCGAGGTGGGGAGTCCCAGCGGTGCTTACCTGGGGCGGCTCCCGGGAAGCATCCGTCAGGTCCCTCTGGCTCCTAGGGGCGGGGTTACCTGCCATGGCTCGTGGTCCTCCTCGCACCCCCCGCCCCAGCTCACCTCCGCTCCATCTCCCTGGATCTGAGTGTGAAGCCGCCGCTTGCTTCTCAGCCCTCCCAGGCTTCCCGCGCAAACAGCTGATTCGCGGGAAGCAGGGGGGGAGGAGAAGCGGGGTGGAGCGTTCAGGGGAGGAGGCGGAGCGGAGGTGAGCTGGGGCCGGGGGCGGGGCGGGGAGCTGCCGGAGCTTTACTGGTTGTTAAATTTAGAAGCCCTTTTAGAACGCATGGGACAACCAGTTCTAAAAGGGCTTCTAAATTTAACAACTGATTCCCACGAACCGGTGTGAACCGGCTCCAGTTCACCACTGCTTATGGCTCATTCCAACAATCTGTAACCCACTAACCCCTCTTTGTGCTCGAACTGCAGAGGAATTAACTGCCCTCTTCATCTTGAATGGTCTTTTTCAACACGTTAACTCCTTATGCTAAACAATCTGTTCCACCTTGTATTTAGCTGTGACACTCGGAGTACCTTCCCCAGAGCTGAAGAAGAGCTCTGTGTAAGCTCCAAAGCTTGTCTCTCTCACCACCAGAAGTTGGTCCAGTAAAAGATATTGCCTCACCCCCTCCCCCACATCTCTCTTATATCCTGCTACACAGCTACAACATTCCTAAGAACTAGACATTCTGCATTATGGGCCCCGTCCATAGCCCTTGAGATCCAGCTCAGGGCCTCCCATGGGCCTCAATGGGCCATATATTAACAACCAGATTATTTAGCAGAGGAAGCAAAAATCCCAATGTAATGTGTCAGTTTCCAGTAGGTGACTCGCTAGATGGGAAGGGTCTGGTTGCAGAGCAGGATGCAGTCAGGAGACGCTGTGTGCATGGGGAGTGTCTCCATAAAGGGGCAGCGCTGGGTGCAGAGTATAGGAAGGGTTAATAACAACTGCAGGGTGGTGACAGGTTGACATCCGGATCCAAAGGGGAATTCCAGACTCCGCCCCAGGGAAGGGATTAGTTGAACAAGTTTCCACTCCCACCTCCACTCAGGGTTAAATTAGGGGGCAGCTTTCAGGGCAGAACAGTCCAGGGCCTCCCACCTCCCTTCTCCACGTTCCTGCCCCTCTGGGTCGCTCTGCAGGTGAAGAACATGGAGAAGCTGCAGCTTTGGCTCCTCATCCTCGCTGGCCTCTCGGGAGCCGTCGCCCGGTCAGGTAGGGGCAGGCGGCAGTGCCGGGGCCAAGTCCTGGCTGGGCACAGAATGACACAGCTGAGCATGGGCTCCAGGGGGAAACTGAACAGCCTCCCTCACAGTACCGAGGTTGCTGGGTCCTGTCAGAAATGCCCCGGCAGTAGCCACAGCCCTGTCCCGAGCCCTGGTGGGTCATGCAGCTGCAGGTGCAGTGCACAGGCTGTCCTGTGGGGGGGGGGAAGCAGTGCCCCACCCTGGGCATGGCAGAGAGCATCACCAGGGCAGAGTGCAGCAGGGACGTGGGGGAGCACTGTCCAAACGCCTCTGACTGGGGAGCCCCAAAGCCCGAGAGCGTCTGGGTCACTGAGTCTGGCTCCCATGTGCCGCGCCGCCAGCTCCCACCGTGTTCTCACTGTGACAGGATTGGTCGAGCTGGAGCCGTTGGCCCATTATGCGAGATGCTACGGCCCTCTAGCAAATCTGAGCCCTCTGATTGGCTGTCTGCCCCACTTGCCCACCTCCTGGGGCAGAAGAACCAACCATAGCTGCCAAAGGCGCCAATTAGGTGGCAGGGGGCTGTTTCTAGCTGTTTCTAGCTCTTGTGGCTGTGGAGAAAATTTCAAAATGTGACCCCAGCGCACCTTAAAAGCTCAAAAAGCAGAATGTAAATAAAAAAACCCACCAGATCTATTATTTTTACATAATCTCATTATTTTAAAGCCAATTTCATGATTTTTGGTGAGCCTGATTCTTGATTTTTGAACATTTGGGGTTGGCAATACTATGAAAGTGACCTGAAAGTGTCTTGCATCTGAAGAAGTGAGGTTCTTACCCACGAAAGCTTATGCTCCCAATACTTCTGTTAGTCTTAAAGGTGCCACGGGACCCTCTGTTGCTTTTTACAGATTCAGACTAACACGGCTGCCCCTCTGATACTTGAAAGTGTCAGTTTCACTCCTGTTTAAAGTTATTTTCTAGTCTATTATTTGTAGTGGGGTAACACCCCTAGAGCCCCAGGCAGGTGCAGTATAAACTCACGGGGCCTGGCCCTAATAAGATGTTTCCATACGTTAAATGATCTATTCCAAGCTTGATGAACTGCAAAAAAGTGGTAGAAAGTCATCTAGATTTTTCTACAGTTGTTTCAGTTGTTGCATTCAAGAGTTAGTAATAAACTATGAATATACATTAACATTTTAAACCTAATCAGTGTCCCTTAAGTGACCTGACACAAGATGCCAGAACATGTTAGTATTAGAGCTGAGTGGATCTAATATTTATTTAATTTTCTTTCTTTATATAGGAATTAGAAATTAGTATCTGACAGGAGCACTGTATCTAAGTTATCTGCAAAAAAAAAAAAAAAACCAAGAGTTTTCAGGTACCCAAGTAGCCTCTGGAATCATGGTTAAAGTTGTCCCCCACTACCAAAATCTGAAATGGCGCCCCTGACAGCTGCTTCAGGCGGAGCTCTCCCCTGCCCCCCATAACAACCCAAGGTCGGGGGAGGAGGAGGGAGGAGCAGGCTCCAGCAACTCAGGGCGGCTCTGCCCCCTGCCCTCCTGGGAGCTATGGGGATGGGATGGCACCACTGCCCCTGCCCACTGCGGCACCCTCCTGGGAAGGGCCAGAGGGGTGTGAAGAGCCCCTCAAACCCCCCCCCCGTAGTCTTCAAGGGGAGGGAACCCCTCTGCAGCCACCCCCCTCCACCCCCCGCAGGTCTGGGAGAGGGGGGTGAAGAGACCCAGAAGGAGCACAGGTGGGGCTGCACCAAAAGAGGGGACTGGGGAACAGCGTTAATTGCTGGGCAGGGGGTGGGCAGACATGGGGGTGAGAGCTCTTGCAGCCAGGGCCAAAATCAACGTATTCAATACATTTGGGAGAGGGGGCAGCACTGATTGTCACCCGCACATGGGGGGGCGGGCAGGGGCTGACAGACCGAAAACACAGTGTCACCCTTCAGATAAAAGCACATGATTTCGAGGATGTGAAATTTCTGATGTGTGGCGGTTGGCCGGCCGGCCTATGTCTGGGGTGCTTTTGACCATGTTCCCCAGACTCTACTTGTGTACCCTGGGGTGTCTGGCCTTTCTGAGCCCTTTCCACACCCCTCTCTCTGCCACTGAGGTGCAGGAAGCTCCTTTGGGTAGCTCTGAGCCAGGCTGTTTTCATAGATTCATGGATCACCAGATACCTAGTCTGACCCCAGGATAGCACAGGCCAGAGACCTGCCCCAAACTAATTCCTGGAGCAGAGCTTCTAAACATCCAATCTTGAGCTAAAAATTGCCAGCGATGGAGACTCCACCATGACCCTTGGATATCTCCCCCCCACTCCATGGGTGTGTTCCTTATCAACACGCCCCTGGGCATCTGTTCACACTGACGAGTGGGAGGACACTGCCCCTGCAAGGCAATGGTTGTGGGAATGGAAGGGACAGGGCTTTGGGACGTTCCCATGTGAGAAGCAACATTTGGGATGTGGCAGGCCCCATGCTGGGAAGCACTAGGAGCTTTGGGGGGGTTCTCACTTGGGTTGTCTAGTTCTTGTTCTCCACAGTACCCCCCTTTCCCCCCGCCCACTCTCTAGCTGGTGCTGTAGGCCAGGACAGACAGAGCTGCATTGGCAGAGTTAAGTGCGGGCCCAGAACTGGCATAGCAAGAGCCACACCCAAAGATTTACCCTTACAGTAGGGTTGCCAGGTGTCCTGTTTTTAGCCAGAATACCTGGTCGAAAAGGGACCCTGGTGACTCTGGTCAGCGCTGCTGACTGAGCCGTTAAAAGTCCAGTTGGCCGCAGCAGGGCAGGCAGGTTCCCTGCCCAGCTCTGCAAGGCTTCCAGGAAGTGGCCGGCATGTTCGGCTCCTAGGCGGAGAGGCGGCCAGGGGGATTCTTCCCCTTCCCACAGGCACCACCCCAAACCGTGGCCAATGGGAGTTGCGGGGGTGGCACCTGTGAGCAGGGGCAGCACACGGAGCCATATGGCTGTGCCTCTGCCTAAGAGCCAGATGAACATTTCTCTGCTTCCCGGGAGCTGCCTGCGGTAAACACCGCGGGGAGACTGCACCTTGTACCCCAACCCCCTGCCGCAATCTGGAGCCCTTTCCCACACGTCGAAGCTCTCAGCGCCAGCCCAGAGCCCCTTCCTGCACCCCAAACCCCTCAGTCCTGGCTCCACCCCAGAGCCCGCATCCCCAGTCGGAGTCCTCACCCTCTCCAGCACCCTGAACCCCTCATTTCTGGACCCACCCTGGATTCCATACCCCCTCCCACACCCCAACCCCATGCCTTTGCCCAGAGCCCCCTCTCACATTCTGAACGCTTTGGCTCACCCCCTCCTGCACCCCAAAACCCTCATCCCTGGCCCCACCCCAGAGTTTGCACCCCAGCTGGAGTCCTCACTCCCTCCATCATCCCAACCCCCTGCCCCTGAGCAAGTGAGTGAGGGTGGGGAAGAGCGAGCGATGGAGGGAGTGTGGATGGAGTGAGAGGGGGTGGGGCCTCAGAGAAGGCATGGGGCCTCAGGGAAGGGGCAAGGCAGGGGCAGGGCAAAGGTGTTCATTTTTCTGCAGTTAGAAAGTTGGCAACCCTACCTGACAGAGCTGTGTACGGTGGAACTGAAATAGCTGGGGGCGGCCCAGGGCTGGAAAAGCAGGGGGCGGCCCAGGGCTGGAAAAGCTAACCGCCTTGGAAACGTTAGAATGAGTTGCCTTAGTAAGAAGAGTGTCAGCCTGATAGAGAACCCAGCCTTTTCCTCTCACTTCTCCACACAGATCTCTATGGGCAGGTGTTTGTTTTTCCAAAGGAGTCTGCTGATGCCCACGTTATCCTGAACATGAATAACAGTGGTCCTCTGCAGACCTTCAGCGTGTGTCTGAGATACTTCACTGACCTGACCCGGCCCTACAGCCTGTTCTCCTACAATACCAGGGCCAGAGACAACGAGATCCTCCTCTTCAAAGAAAAGCCTGGGGAGCTCAGCCTGAGTGTTGGGGGGGAATCAGTGATCTTCAAAGTCCCAGAAAACAAAGGCACAAGCACTGGCTGGGAGCACGTCTGTGCCAGCTGGGAGTCCACCACCGGCATAGCCGAGCTCTGGATGAACGGGAGTCCCTTACCCAGGAAGGGGCTGAAGAAAGGCTACTCTGTCAGCGACCAGGGTGTGCTCGTCCTGGGGCAGGAGCAGGACACCCCGGGGGGTAGATTTGATGCCAAGCAGTCATTTGTAGGGGAAATTGCTGATGTGTACATGTGGGACCGTGCCACCCCAATTGCTGCAATGCAGGCTGCCAATGATGATTCGCAGCTACCCCCCTCCATTGTGGGCTGGGGCAGTTTGCAGTATCAAATAAAGGGTTACGTGGTACTGAAACCCATGCTGGCATAAGGGTGCTGTTGAAATGCAGCCTTACCTTGGGAACAGGGGCCTGGCCATCCAGCTCCAAACGCCATTGGTGCATGACAGAGAATAGTGATGCACACACTCCAGCGGCATCTGAGCAAAACTAGCGTCAACCTCTGCTCTTGTGAGCCCTATGGGAACTGTGTGAAATCAAGCAATCCCTGGTGTTTGTGTCATTTGGGCATTTACCTGTGTCTAAAGCCTGGTCTGATTCTGTATCCCAATAAATGAGCTGATTTGCCCCGCTGCAGCCTGTGGTGTATTGAGAATCCCAGTACAGCCCCACTGGGCGCAGTCTAAGAATGGGAATCCAGGTTGTGACCCATTGTGTCAGAGGGCTCTGAGAATTCTGGGTTCCTAACGTTCAAGGCCACCACAGTAGTCAGTTCTTCCTTGTGAGAACTAAACAAGAGGATCCTGTTCAATATTAATACACACACAAGAACCCCACAAACAGTCCCCATTCCATAGTGTTACAGGATCCCTGGGGTACAACCTGGAACTGGGGTACCACTGTGCCCCTTTAACTCTCCAGCCTGGGCTGTCTCTCACAATGCTTTGCTAGAAACAAGCAGCAAACCCCTCTAAACACTGTTATCATTCAGTACAACAGCACATGGAGCTCCACAGCCAGCGAGATTGCATGAATGCTCCCTGAGCCACTCACAAATCACACAGATAAAAATACCAGCAATCTCCCAAGCCCACAGCCTTGCACCTCAGAACTGTACTGACTTGTCGTGGTCAGAAGCCTGACCAGTGTAAATTCATTACCCAGTCTGCCCCTCCCTCGATGTGGATGAACACACAGTAGCTTTTGTAACCTGAGCTGAGATTTCCCAAGCATTTCAACCAAAACATATTGTTTGATATTTTACCTAAAACAGATTTATTAACTACAGAAAGATTTTAAGTGATTATAAGTGGTAAGCACAAAAGGTCAAAGATAGTTACCAAAGAAAATAAAAGGTAAGCGCACAGTCTAAATCTTAAACCTTATTAGACTAGGCAGTGTTTGGATCAAGCAGTTCTCTCACCCCACTGGATGTTGCAGGTAGGTTATACTCCTAAATACACAGGCTTCCCCTTTAAGCCTGGGACCAGTCAGTTTAAGTCTTTGTCTTCTCAGTGTTCTTGTTGCTTCCCACATAGGTGGGGGAGGAGAAAGGGCAAAGTATGATGCCACTGTCCCCTATATTATATCGTCAGTCCATGTGCCTGGAAAACACTAGCCCAGAAATGTCCTGGTGGGCTTTGCTGACTCAGAGGGTTGAGCAATCCCCCATTGTGTGGTGCTTCTCTTAGGGTACGTCTATACTTACCTCCGGGTTCGGCGGTAAGCAATCGATCTTCTGGGATCGATTTATCGCGTCTTGTCTAGACGCGATAAATCGATCCCGGAAGCGCTCGCCGTCGACACCGGTACTCCTGCTCCACGAGAGGAGTACGCAGAGTCGACGGGGGAGCCTGTCTGCCGCATGTGGACCCGCGGTAAGTACCTTGTAGTTCGAACTAAGATACTTCGACTTCAGCTACGTTATTCATGTAGCTGAAGTTGCGTATCTTAGTTCGAACTGGGGGGTTAGTGTGGACCAGCCCTTACAGAATTGTGAATCCCTTGTTTACAACTCCCCTGCTGATTAATGGTCACTTAACACCGTCCTGGGAATGGATCACCACCTAGCAGTAGAGACCGTCAAACTTACAACATATTCCAGTAACAATCATACAGCAAAATCTCAACTTCATACACAATAACAATATACATATTTGAACAGAACAACGGGTTTCAGAAGATCATGACCTTTCATATGATATCTTACATGGCATGCTTTGTATGAAATAGATCATAGCCTGTGCCAGAAATGATTTACATAAAATCCCTTAATCTGGTGTCAATTCAAGTCCCTTGGCCACCAAATTCCCTTTGTGCAGCCAGTTACACCAGAATCCTGGTGCTGTCATTGGTGGTTATGCTTAATGCTGCCTTGGGAGGTACCTGACAAAGGCTCATGGGAGGGAGCGTGACAGAAGGGAAACGTGGTTGGCTCTGGATGCCATGTTGCAGCTTGGGTACAATGCAGGGACAGGTCAGTCGCCTTATCTTCCATGCACTGCTTTGTAGCCTTTGCTTTTATTTAAAGTGAATTTTAGTGATGTTATATTACATCATCGAGGGTTTGGCTTTGGCAGCTACAGTCTCAAGTTCAACAGAGTTATCTCTGCTTGTTTTAGATCTAGAGCTCATGGAAACACAGGAAACCATAGGCAAGTAACACAGACAATCACAAGAACAAGCTCCACTATCTTTTATCAACTTTATTAAAATTACCAATAAAGATATGAATGCCCCAGCATATATATATAACGCCTAAATATATCCATGCACCAATTATAACTACAGACATACTCACATCCTCCTAGATACTGTTAGAGTCTGATGGCTCTCTCATGGATTGATCACACTGCTCTACAGCCAAAATGCTTCTGAAATAAATGTAGTCAAACTTTCCTAATTCTGGGTCACTGAGAACGAAAATGATGCTTAAAATTGTTGATTGGCTCTAGTTTTCAAGATATGCTATTGGGTCAGTATATACGACCCTTGACTTGGGAATGGCGGAGGATAAGTGAGTTATAAAGGGAAGGGATCTCAATTTAAACCAGAAATGACTAAAATACATCTTTGACTGGATCTGTGAATAAATCTATGACTGGGTTTGGACAGTACTTGCTTTTTAGGCAAAACAATGAATGATGCAATCTGAAGCTGGTGTTGCGTCATACATGATATGAATTGCATCATGTTATTCCTAGAAGTCATGGATGGTGCAATCATAACAAAGCTTACTTCACTCTGCTGAACAAATTGCCCTATATCAGCTCTAGAAATCATACAGTGTCGTGCTCTCTTATTTGTCAGTGTTTGATTTTGCAAAGGGACACATTTCTGTTTAGCCAAAGTGAGCAGAGATGCCTCGTACTTGTGTGAACAGTGCAGATAACTTCTGCTATGTTTGTGGTGAAGTGACTTTTGCATCACAAAAGCGCAGTATAACCACTATGGTTAAGAAAGCCTATCACCTTTATTTTGGCTGCAAAATTGGAGATCAGGACAAGAGGCGGGCCCCACACATATGCTGCAACACTTGTGCAACAAATCTTCGCCAGTGGTTGAACAGGAAAAGGAAATCTATGCCTTTTGCAGTGCCAATGATTTGGAGAGAGCCAACAGATCATACCAGCAATTGTTACTTCTGCATGGTGCCTCCAGTTGGGAAAGGTGTGTCAAAGAAGAAAAAGTGGACTGTGCATTATCCAAACATTCCATCAGCTATACGCCCAATTCCCCACGGAGAAGGACTGCCGCTTCCTGATGCACCAAAATCATTCTCACTTGAGTCAGACGAGGAAGAGGATGAAACTTCTGGTCCTGAACCATCAATGTCACAGGACTCACATTTTCTCCCATCCTCCTCCTCTGAACCACACCCCATAACACAAGGTGAACTGAATGACCCTGTCAGGGATTTGGAACTACCCAAGAGTAAGGCAGAGCTGTTGGGCTCCAGACTACAGCAGTGGAATCTCCTGGCAGGTGATGTTAGGGTTTCCATGTTCCGTGACCGTCAAAAGGATCTTGTCCCATTCTTCTTCATGGAAGGTGATCTTGTAGCCTGCAACAACATCGATGGTGTGATGGCAGCCCTCAACATCGTTCACGATCCAGATGAGTGGAGACTGTTCATTGATTCATCGAAGACGAGTCTTAAAGCTGTTTTACTGCATAATGGCAATGTTTTGCCATCAATTCCAGTTGGTCATGCAGTCCATATGAAGGAAACCTATGACAACATGAAACAACTTTTGAGGTGCGTAAACTATGACCAACATCAGTGGCAGCTTTGTGGCGATTTGAAGGTTGTTGCTCTCTTGCTTGGTCTGCAGACTGGATACAAAAAGTACTGCTGTTTTCTCTGCGAATGGAATAGTCATGCAAGAGATTCCCACTACATCAAGAAAGATTGGCCACTCCAACAGTCATTGGAGCCTGGGAGGAAAAGTGTTCAGCATCCACCACTTGTTGAATCAAGGAAGATTTTGTTACCACCGTTACACATCAAGCTGGGTCTGATGAAGAACTTTGTCAAGGCCATTGACAAAACACAAGCAGCTTTCAAGTACCTCCGTGGAAAATTTCCAAGGTTAAGTGAAGTTAAGATAAAGGAAGGTGTCTTTGTTGGTCCTCAGATTCGTGAACTTCTTCGAGATGATGCATTTGACCATGCACTGCGTGGCAAGGAAAAGACGGCATGGAAAGCCTTCCAGTTAGTGGCAATAAATTTTCTCGGAAACAACAAGGCAGACAACTACAGGTTGTTGGTGGAAAACCTCCTCAAGGCATACAAAAGCCTTGGTTGCAACATGTCACTAAAGATACATTTTTTGCACTCTCATCTAGATTTTTTTCCACCGAACTGCGGAGCAGTGAGCGACGAGCACGGCGAGCGATTTCACCAAGACATTGCAACAATGGAGAAACGCTATCAGGGCAAATGGATCCCATCAATGCTTGCAGACTATTGCTGGACAGTGACAAGAGATGCTCCATTTAATGAATACAAGAGACGAGCCAAGAAGCGCCGAGTAGACACTGAATAGGACTAAACTATGTACATAATAGTTTTTTGCCTTTTGTTTCATAATAAATTTTATTTATATAACCCTTTTGCTGATTTTTAAAGTGTTACATAAACAGGACAGGTGACATATTATCATGTAAAGCAACCATAAACACATGAAAAGACCTAGGTTTACAATTTATGATTAAAACTCTACTATCTACACAATATACATAGACATAAAATGTAAAAACTTAAATATCTTAGAAACAGTAGCCAATCAGTTGTTTTAATTGTCATATTTGAATTCAGCACATCAAAATACATAATAAATAGCACATTTTATCTCTGAAGCAGATGACTTCTCAAAAATTGTAGACCAGTGTCATCAGTTGAGGGATGGTTCCTGCTGGAGTTCTCCCATAGGAAGCTCCATTTTTACAGGCACCCCCTTTTTATAATGTGATTCTGTCTATACCTACATTCTGCATATGTCCATAAAAGTGTCAACCCTCTTTTATCTTGGTGGTCTCTGTCCCCCAGAAATATATGGGACCCCAACTTTCACAGGTCGTGTAGGTTCTCTGTATTCTCAATAGCATTGACACACAACCTGTATTGTGTGGTTCAGACACATGTTGGAGACAGATGTGCCTCTACAGCATTTTTATGATTTAAAATTAATCTTCCATCTAATTTTTTGTGATATTACCACTTGTTACCTCTTTTCCCATAATCTTAGGGCATTGGGTTATTCTTCAGAGACCAAAGCCCTGAGGTAAGTGAGGAAATGGGATACTGGGAGGAAGCACGAGCAGGAGAGCGCAAGAGGGGAGGACTCCTGTCTCAGACTGAGAAAGCAGGACAATCAGCGAGTTATCTTAAGTGCCTATAAACAAATGCAAGAAGCCTGGGAAACAAGCAGGGAGAACTGGAAGTCCTGGCACAGTCAAGGAACTATGATGTGATTGGAATAACAGAGACTTGGTGGGATAACTCACATGACTGGAGTACTGTCATGGATGGATATAAACTGTTCAGGAAGGACAGGCAGGGCAGAAAAGGTGGGGGAGTTGCATTGTATGTAAGAGAGGAGTATGACTGCTCAGAGCTCTGGTATGAAACTGCAGAAAAACCTGAGAGTCTCTGGATTAAGTTTAGAAGTGTGAGCAACAAGGGTGATGTTGTGGTGGGAGTCTGCTATGGACCACCAGACCAGGGGGATGAGATGCAGTGGCTTTCTTCTGGCAACTAGCAGACGTTACTAGATCGCAGGCCCTGGTTCTCATGGGAGACTTTAATCACTCTGATATCTGCTGGGAGAGCAATACAGTGGTGCACAGACAATCCAGGAAGTTTTTGGAACGTGTCGGGGACAATTTCCTGGTGCAAGTGCTGGAGGAACCAACTAGGGGCAGAGCTCTTCTAGACCTGCTGCTCACAAACCGGGAAGAATTAGTAGGGGAAGCAAGTGGATGGGAACCTGGGAGGCAGTGACCATGAGATAGTTGAGTTCAGGATCCTGACACAAGGAAGAAAGGAGAGCAGCAGAATATAGACCCTGGACTTCAGAAAAGCAGACTTTGACTCCCTCAGGGAACTGATGGGCAGGATCCCCTGGGAGAATGACATGAGTGGGAAAGGAGTCCAGGAGAGCTGGCTGTATTTTAAAGAATCCTTATTGAGGTTGCAGGAACAAACCATCCCAATGTATAGAAAGACTAGTAAATATGGCAGGCGACCAGTTTGGCTTAACAGTGAAATCCTTGCTGATCTTAAACGCAAAAAAGAAGCTTACAAGAAGTGGAACATTGGACAAATGACCAGGGAGGAGTATAAAAATATTGCTCAGGCATGCAGGAGTGAAATCAGGAAGGCCAAATCACACTTGGAGTTGCAGCTAGCAAGAGATGTTAAGAGTAACAAGAAGGGTTTCTACAGGTATGTTAGCAACAAGAAGAAAGTCAAGGAAAGTGTGGGCCCCTCATTGAATGAGGGAGGCAACCTAGTGACAGAGGATGTGGGAAAAGCTAATGTACTCAGTGCTTTTTTTGCCTCTATCTTCACAAACATAGTCAGCTCCCAGACTGCTGCACTGGGCAGCACAGTATGGGGAGGAGGTGACCAGCCCTCTGTGGAGAAAGAAATGGTTCGGGACTATTTATAAAAACTGGACGAGCACAAATCCATGGGGCCGGATGAGCTGCATCCGAGGGTGCTAAAGGAGTTGGCGGATGTGATTGCAGAGCCATTGGCCATTATCTTTGAAAACTCATGGCGATCGGGGGAAGTCCCGGATGGCTGGGAAAAGGCTAATGTAGTGCACATCTTTAAAAAAGGGAAGAAGGAGGATCCGGGGAACTACAGGCCCGTCAGCCTCACCTCAGTCCCTGGAAAAATCATGGAGCAGGTCTTCAAGGAATCAATTATGAAGCACTTAGAGGAGAGGAAAGTGATCAGGAACAATCAGCATGGATTCACCAAGGGCAAGTCATGCCTGACTAACCTAATTGCCTTCTATGAGGAGATAACTGGGTCTGTGGATGAGGGGAAAGCAGTGGATGTATTATTCCTTGACTTTAGCAAAGCTTTTGATACAGTCTCCCATAGTATTCTTGCCGGCAAGTTAAAGAAGTATGGGCTGGATGAATGGACTATAAGATGGATAGACAGCTGGCTCGATCGTCGGGCTCAACGAGTAGTAATCAATGGCTCCATGTCTGGTTGGCAGCCGCTTTCAAATGGAGTGCCCCAAGGGTCAGTCCTAGGGCCAGTCTTGTTCAATATCTTCATTAATGATCTGGAGGATGGCATGGACTGCACTCTCAGCAAGTTTGCAGATGACACTAAACTGGGAGGAGTGGTAGATACGCTGGAGGGTAGGGATAGGATACAGAGGGACCTAGACAAATTAGAGGATTGGGCCAAAAGAAACCTGATGAGGTTCAACAAGGACAAGTGCAGAGTCCTGCACTTAGGACAGAAGAATCCCATGCACTGTTACAGACTAGGGACCGAATGGCTAGGAAGCAGTTCTGCAGAAAAGGACCTGGGGTTACAGTGGACGAGAAGCAGGATATGAGTCGACAGTGTGCCCTTGTTGCCAAGAAGGCTAACGGCATTTTGGGCTGTATAAGTAGGGGCATTGCCAGCAGATCGAGGGACGTGATCATTCCCCTCTATTTGACATTGGTGAGGCCTCATCTGAAGTACTGTGTCCAGTTTTGGGCCCCACACTACAAGAAGGATGTGGAAAAATTGGAAAGAGTCCAGCGGAGGGCAACAAAGATGATTAGGGGGCTGGAGCACATGACTTATGAGGAGAAGCTGAGGGAACTGGGATTGTTTAGTCTGCAGAAGAGAAGAATGAGTGGGGATTTGATAGCTGCTTTCAACTACCTGAAAGGGGGTTCCAAAGAGGATGGATCTAGACTGTTCTCAGTGGTAGCAGATGACAGAACAAGGAGTAATCGTCTCAAGTTGCAGTGGGGGAGGTTTAGGTTGGATATTAGGAAAAACTTGTTCACTAGGAGGGTGGTGAAGCACTGGAATGAGTTACCTAGGGAGGTGGTGGAATCTCCTTCCTTAGAGGTTTTTAAGGTCAGGCTTGACAAAGCCCTGGCTGGGATGATTTAGTTGGAAATTGGTCCTGCTTTGAGCCGGGGATTGGACTAGATGACCTCCTGAGGTCCCTTCCAACCCTGATATTCTATGATTCTATGATTCAGTTACTTACTTATGTCAGCATTTCTTAGCTCCAAGGCCTAAAATACCTAAGCTAAAGTTCTGCAAGCTTCAGCCTACAGGTCTTGCACTTTAGCCTTTCTTACTTAGATATCTAATAAATGGTTCCCTCTAAATATTGATCAATCTTATACTTCAATAATCCTACACTTTAACCCTATTT
Source organism: Terrapene triunguis (assembly GCF_002925995.2). Classification (NCBI taxonomy): domain Eukaryota; kingdom Metazoa; phylum Chordata; order Testudines; family Emydidae; genus Terrapene; species Terrapene triunguis. The sequence goes on along the minus strand of NW_020664600.1, from coordinate 1,000,751 downwards.
AACATATGATTATATATGACATAACATGTTAGTTAATTATAATATCACACAATAAAATTACAATAAACTAAAATCATTGGCTACATCTTTGAGACAACTTCTGACTGGTATGGCCTGGTCCCCTCCTGCCAGGAGAAAGCTGTTCACACCAGTCCAGCTACAGCTGTGAACTAATAGACTGGACCAGTTGCAAAGCTGACTCAGCTTGGCACTGATTGGACAGACAGAAGAAGGCAGACAGAAGCAAACAGAGACTGTCAGATGGGCTGAAATGAGACATCAGGGAAGGGAGAAGCAGTATTCTCAAACTGGCATCCTAGAAGTTGCTGAGGCCCCAGCAGTTCTGAGCCGATGGTCTGAGGTCCTCTCTGGACCCTTGCTATGGTCTTTCTGGTTCCTAGGTTTTCCACCTATGGACTGGGTGTAGGAGAAAAGCTCCCCAAAATCTAGAGGCAAATGGCTTGCACAAGCCATAAATGAGTTCTGGTGTTTGTAGCCTTTGGCAAAGGGCTCCCCAAAGAAATGTCCAAAAGGGACAGCCATCACCAGCCCATCCCAGGGTCCAATCAGAGATGGTTTCTGGTCCCTCTTGATACAGATCTGCTAATGCACTTCCCTGGCAATCACTAAGCTTATCCTGGCCTCGGGAATCTCAAACTATGGCTATTCCAGTCCAAACAAAGTCCATTGACAAAACCTTTTGGATTCTGCTCTCTCCTTGTTCCAATTGTATGTTTACACAGCAACGTGGTTATGAGTTCAAATGACAGCACTAGGATTGGTGCTGCAATCTTTTCCCCCACTACTGGCGCCCCCTGTTGGGCTGCTGACCTTGATAGGCAGATCTTCAGTGGCTCAGCCCTCCAGCCAAGTCACACAGTTGTTATGGACCCTGTCTGGGGTAGCAAAGAGTTCACCAAACTGTCTGCCTCCACCAAGATCTTCAGCCCAATCCCTGGGCCCTTTAAATCTAGCCCTCTGCTTGGGCTTCTAAAGTAGTGTTGCCTTCTTCTCGGGGCTCAGGCCACTTTGCCAGTGGCTGGGGGGGGGGAGATGCGGGCCACTCATGGCTCCAGGTCCAACCCCAAGGACACTATAAAGAGCAGACATGGACTCTTCCTTCAATCAGCTCCTGCCGCTTCCCTGGGCGTCTTCCCACCTGGCCCTTCACCACCCACCGTGACCTCAGGGTTACAGTTCTCAGGCCCTCTTGCTCCCAGGACCAGGAAATGCATCCAGTTGACCTTCTGTGGTGGCAGCGGAGCCCCCTATCACACCCACCCACCCACCCCAGCTCCACCCTTCCCCCTATGGCCCCAGGCGGGGACAGACAGGCCTACCCACCCAGCCTAGCCTCTCCCCACGCAGCCTCTTTGGTCCCAGCCAGGAACTGACTGATCCACCCAGCCATGCCTTGTCCCCTCTGACTCCACCCTGCCGAGCCAGGGACCAGACCTGGGTCAGAGTCAGCCCAGCCCACCGACTGAGCTGCTAAGGCCCTGCAGTTCCTTTTATCTGAGCCTGCTGGGCTCTGATTGGCTGCTTCCAGGAGGTCTGTCTAGGCAGGTCTGGAGGACCCCCTTCTGCTGCTCACTCGGGGGGAGGGAGTAGTAGAGCCACAGGGCCTCCAGCAAGGCCCACAAGGCTGGGTGCGCCCTGTCACAGTGACCCCGCACCACTCCATTTAGAACAGAGAATCAGCAGTGAGCCAGAAAGAAGAACCTCAGCATAGGCATGTGCAGCACATTTCATTAGGGTGTGCACCCAGGGAGCCCCACCCTAGCCCTGCCCCCACCCTGCCCTAGTCCCACCCCCATCCACTCCCTCCTACTTCCCGCCCCCAACTGCCCCCCTCAGAACCCCCAACCCCCCCTGCTCCTTGTCCCCTGACTGCCCCCTCCTGAGACCCCCCCCACTGTAACTGCCTTCCTAGGACCCTATCCCCTACCTGTCCCCTGACTGCTCTGACCCTTAACCACACCCCTGCCCCCAGACAGACCCCCAGGACTCCCATGCTTATCCAACCACTCCCTGTCCCCTGACTGCCCCCGAGACCCTCTGGCCCATATCCAACATACCCGGCCCAGCCCCCTTACCACTCCGCAGCTCAGAACAGAGTCCCCACCAAATCCCACCCCCTGGACATCCCCTTGACCAATGGCGTGATGGCACTTACAGGGCGGGCGCAGAGAGCGCCAACCAAGCTGGAGTGCAGTGATGGAAGAGCGCTATGACTGATGTAAGTCAACAAAGGTCATGTGTAGCGCTGGGGAGGCGGTGATTGGCTGGGCGGGGGTAAGAGGGTTCTGTGTGGGGCAGTCTGGGTGCAGGCAGCTCAGTGGGGGATCTGGATGTACAGGGAGATTCCAGGTGCAGGGGTAATGGGAGTCTGCAGGGGGGACCAAGTGAAAGTGGTTGGAACTCAGCGGGGGGGGGGTGTCTGGGTGCAGGGTAGGTGGGGTTCATTTGGGTGGGGGTCTGGGTGTAGGTGGTTGGGGCTCAGTGGGGAGGGTGTCTGGGGGGGGCTCATCAGGGTGGTACAGATGCAGGGGAGGTGGGGCTTGTCAGAGTGAGGGTTTGAGGGGCCTGCTTAACAGGGGAGCCCCAGCTGCTCCCTGCATGCTGGGCCCCCACTTCCCCTATCCCCTTCTCTTCCCCATCCCATGCCCCTTCCCCACCGTTCCATCTCTTCTGCATCCCATCCCCTTCCTTCCCAAACTGCCTCTTTCCCCCTGCCCCCGCTTCCCCTATCCTCTTCCCCATCCCATGTCCCTTCCCCACCGCTCCATCTCCTGCCCAGCCCCACCCCATTCTTTCCCCCCTGCCTCTTTTCCCCTGCCCTACAACTCACTGTTGTACAAAATGAAGGATGGCTCCGAGCACACAGAAGGGAGCTCAACCAGCCCTAGGACCCAGAAGGTGATGTCCAGCTGCAAAGTCCAGGAAGCTGAGCAGCACCTTCTTTTTTCAGCGTGGCTGCAGCAACTCTGTGTTCACAGAAATGGGGGGGAGGGGGCAGTGGCGTGACCTTGCATCCCATGTGGCCCCCCACCCCTCACCTCTATTTGGGGGGTAATGCCCCCAAACTAGGCCATGAACATTCCCAATCACACACCCCTGTTTCTCCTTCATTTTCTGCAGGGAAGCAAAGAACGCTGCAGGAGGGGGGCCTGGGCTGTTTTCAGTCCCCCTGGGGCCCAGGAGTAGCCCACACAGACCCCCACTGCCCAGCACCATCCCCAGAGACCCAGCGCCCCCACCTGCCTGCCCCCCAGCCACACTCACCGGCCTGCTGGGCGGGGGCTATTTGCCTTGCCTGGGCTGAGCCAGCATCACAGCTGGGGTTGGTGGGGGAATCAGAGTGGGAGGGGGCCTGCCCTCTCATAACCCCCTTGCCTGGGGCCCAGACGAGCCCTCCCCCACATGCTGGCCGAGAACGACCCGGCTCCTGCACTGGTCCCAGGCGGCTCAGTCCCGGGAGGCGGGGCAGGCTGAGCAAGAGGAGCTGGAGCAGCTCCCTCCCCCTCCCTGCTGGGGAGGCGCGGTCAGCGAGCTCTAGCACCGCCCCCCCACAGCTCCCATTGGCCGGGGTTCCTGGCCAATGGGCTGGGAAGCGGGTCAGCGCTGGGAGGGAGGCAGCGGGCAGCATTGCCTCTGCCGAGACTCTCCCCTGCACGCAGGGACGCTGGGGAGCGGGGAGCTGCCCCTGAAGTGAGAGCACCCCACCCCCCGGCCCAACCCACCCTGCTCCCTGTCCCCCGACTGTCCCCGCCCCTTGTCCAACCCCCCTCAGGCTCCTAGCAGCGTCTGGCTCAGCGCGGAGCCATACACACAGCCCCGCGGGAGCACGCAGCCCCGCCCCCCCACAGTTCTGACTGCCCTGCATTAGGGTGTGCACGGGCACACCTGGCACACCCCGTGCGCACGCTTATGAACCTCAGACTGTACAGGCACGAACGCCAGGCCTAGCTGCATGCAACAAGCTCTGGGGAAATGTGCTTAGAGACAGAGCAGCTCAGCTGGATCCGTGGAAGGTGAAGGCAATTGTAGAATCGGGAAGACCAGGAGCCCTCCAGAGACTCTGACCATGTTAATGTAGCTAAGCAAATTCACTTCCCACTCTGCTCGTGGGCAGCTCAGAGGAGCCCTGGGCACAGCACGCTGCCTCGCTGCTGTATCTCTGGTGCATTAATACAACAAAAGAGGCTAGCACTGCCTCTGCGGATCTCCTACAATTCACAGTTGAGGGGAAAGTTCCCCACCACCACCCCAAGAAGGAATATGACGGTGTGGGGCTCCCCCAGGGGGCGCAGTGGGGCAGTGGTGGGTTGTGCTGTGGGAGAGGCAGCACCTTCCCTCTGCACTGCCTGGGCTGGGAAACAGGTTTGGTTTGGGATTTGCAGTGACTCTGCTCCAGGCAGGGCCGGCTCTAGGTTTTTTGCCGCCCCAAGCAAAAAAAAATTTGGCTGCCCCCGACCCCAGCCCTGGGCTCTCCCCCCAACACCAGTGCCCTCCCCCACCTGCACCCCCTGCCGCCCCAGCCCTGGGCTCCACCCCCAAACGTGACCTCCTCGTTCACCACAGCAATCGCCGTTTACACTTGCAGTGGGGATCAAACCGTTTCTCCTATTTTTATTTCACTTTCGTATAAATCTTGCCCCTTCCCGTCCCCCACAACCCCATCTTTAGTGCTCCAAATGCACATGGAAGGCATAGAGACTAACCCTCATACCTTGTACCCGGAAAGGGATGGGGATCTAGTAAAGAGGGTTCAGGCAGAGGAGCAGGTGTGGGGGTGCTTGGGGGCTCTACACTGGCAGAGAAGCGGGGTGTGATGTACTCGCGGAGGAGGGTGGAGGAGGAGAGGGGGTATCAGGAGGGTTGTGGGAGAAGAGGGGAAGGGGGGAGGTGCGGGAGGAGAGGGCTGGAGAGGGTACAAGGGGAAAGGTGCGGATGAAGGGAGAGTACAAGGGGAAGGGGTGTGGCGAAGGAGCGAGGGGGGGAGGTACAAGTGAAGAGGCTGCGAGAGGGATGGGGGGTGCAAGGGCTGAGAGGGGCAGGCGCTGACAGCTGCTTCCCCAGCCCCATGCAGGCAGAGCCGAGAGGACAGACACTGACCCCCAGGTGCCCGAGCCGTGGGGGTCCCCCGGCAGGGCAGTATCCCCCACTGCCCCGCTCGGAGCTGGGCTCTGCCTCTCCCTGCCCATGGCAGGCAGCACGGGGCTGAGGCGGGGAAGGTGCGTGGCGGGCTGGGTCCGGGGGCAGGAGGGGGCAGCTCCCTGGCAGCTCGGGCTGCCCAGCCACTCGCCCTGTCAGTGCGCGAGCCGGGATCCACGCCCCCCCGCCCAGCCCGGTGGCGCCCTGCACAGCCCACTCAGGCGTGGAAATGCCGCGCCGCCCTGGGGAGACTCAGAGCAGCAGCAGGACCCCTCCTCCCTCCCTGCATCCCGGGCCCCACTTCCCTCCCTCCCCGGCTCCTCACACCCAGGCTGGGCTGCAGTTCAGGCTGTCCTGCCGCTGGAGAGCCCGAGCATCATCCCCCGGAGCTGAGCCCCTCTCCCCGCCGCAGCCCGGGCTCAGCTCCGGGGGACGATGCTCGGGCTCTCCAGCAGCCGGGCAGCCTGAACTGCATCCAGCCTGTGGAACTCAGGCTGCCATGAGCGCCATCTAGTGACTGAAGCCAAAACTGCAGTGTCAGTTCCAGCTCAGCCTGAAAGCCTCAGGTGACAGGGAACATCTTGGTTCAGGGCCGGCTCCTGGCTTTTTGCGCCCCAAGCAACAAAAAAAAGGGGGGGGGGGGGCTGGAATGGCGCCCCTTGGAAAGTGCCGCCCCAAGCACATGCTTGGAGTGCTGGTGCCTAGAGCCGGCCCTGGCTCCAGGACAGAGTAGGATTCTAGCCTTGGCTCTGCCAGAAATTGCCTGTGGACCCTCCGTGAACCACCTGAAATACTAGGGGCCACACACTCCTTAACTTGTATTGGCCAAGCTCATTGCACAGCCCAGGGCTTCTGGCATCCCTCCATTTCCCCACGTGCCACCTTCCCAGCCCTCTCTATCGCAGGGACGCCGTGCAGCTCTCTCATACCAGGGGCTCTGTGTGGCCCCCAGCCCCTCCTCCCATACCAGGTCCCCCAATCTCCTTCCCCTGCCAGAAGCTGTGTCACCTCTCTTTCCCCCCATTGCTCCCCCTGCCACCAGCATTAATTGCATCCCACCCCCCACTTCCCCCCATGCCAGGGGCTCTGTGTGCCCCCCATTCCCCTTCCCCCCATGCCAGAGGCTCTGTGAGCCCCTCCATCCCCCTTCCCCCCATGCCAAAGATTCTGTGTGCCCCCCAGTCCCCTTTCCCCCATGCCAGGGGCTCTGTGTGCCTCCCCATTCTCACCTTCCCCCCATGCCAGGGTCTCTGTGTGCCCCTCTTCCCCCCCTTACCAGGGTTCCCCACACCGGGATCTGTGTGGACTCCTCTATTCTCCCCTCCCTCCATTCCAGGATTCCCCATTCCCACTCCTCCACAGGGATCTGTAACGACAAGCCTGTGGGTCAGCAGCAGGATTTGAACACAGGACTTTCAGATCCACATGCCATGAGCTTTGGCAGTGGGTGACACATTCTTGGCTAGACACAGGGGTGAAAGTAAAATAAAATACTTACCAGTATGGGGGCCCGGCTCTGGGCCCCCGGAAGGGGCGGGGTCTTGGGCGGAAGGGGCGGGGCGGGGCTGGGTCAGCCTCCCCCACCCAGCCCTTCCACGTTGCCCGGCCCATGCCGCCTGGGGCTCTGGTGGCGATTTAAAGGGCCTGTGGCTCCAGCAGCTGCCATGGGAGCAGTGGCAGCTGGGAGCCCCAGCAGTGGCGGCACTGGGGGGGGGGTAAAGGGGAGCGATGTTAAAGCACTGCCATGGCAGCACTTTAACATGGGCTATGTACGGGCCGGTACCAGCAGCCACTTCTTACCAGTATACCGTACTGGCCCGTACCGGCCCACTTTCACCTCTGGCTAGACAGCAGAAGCACATGGTAACCCCTGGGTTCACTTCCCCGCTCTGGAAGTGGGTAGAGCAGGTGCTACAGGCAGGACAGCCAAACAGAGATCTGGCATAGTCATGCCAAATGGAGAACTCGTTGATCAGTTTTCCATCAGGAAGGGCTGTTTAGTCGAAATTGTCGAGTTTGGCGGGAACATGTCAATTTTAACAAAACATCTGAGGGAAACATTTCTAAAAAGATTAAAAATCAACATGAAATAGTTTAGCTCAGTTTGACTTTTTCATTTCAATTTACTTTTATATTGTATTGTATTTGTGACGGTGTACCCCACAAGGCTTTATGGAAATATGCTTATGAATGTGTATATGATATAACTGGAATATGTTTTATGCTACATATGTCATGTAACATCTCTCTGTAAAGGTTATGATCTACTGAATCTATTAATCCTATTTGTATGCATGTATCATTTTTGTATTTGAAGTTATGAATATTGGCTGGGCACTGGCTTGATTTTTAAGTAGTCTTTGTAAAGCATTTGGTCAGCTTCTTGAGAAAGGAATGTGCAAATTAAGTGCCCAATCAAGAAGCACTTAAGATACAATGGATCTTGGGAGGCTCCAATCCACATAAGAAGTCTACATGAGGACGTTCAAGGCAACAGGTAAGCAGTGACTTGCCCATGTGACTCCAAAACTCCATCTTGGAGCTGGACTTTGCATAGGGGAGAGGATGGGGTCTCCACCCAGAAAAGAAAGTCTACTTAAACCCCTGGGAGACCCCTCCATTTGGTCTTCAGCTGGCTAAAGAGAGAGCCTCTCCACCCCCAAGGATACCTGAAAGAAACTGGAACAAAGGACAGTAACTACAGGGGTGTGAGTGATTGCTGGACCCAGACTAGCAGGAGACTAGTCTGTAAAAGGAAGCTTACTGGAACTGGTGAGGTTTTATCTGTATTCAGTTTTCTTAGACATAGACTTGTGTGTTCTATTTTATTTTACTTGGTAATTCACTTTGTTCTGTCTATTACTACTTGGAACCACTTAAATCCTACTTTCCGTATTTAATAAAATCACTTTTTACTTATTAATTAACCCAGAGTATGTATTAATACCGGGGGGGGGGGGGAAACAGCTGTGCATATCTCTCTATCAGTGTTATAGAGGGCGAACAATTTATGAGTTTACCCCGCATAAGCTTTATACAGGGTAAAACGGATTTATTTGGGGTTTGGACCCCATTGGGAGTTGGGCATCTGAGTGTTAAAGACAGGAACACTTCTTAAGTTGCTTTCAGCTAAATCTGCAGCAGTGGGGCGCGTGGTTCAGACCCTGGGTCTGTGCTGGTGTGTCTGGCTCAACAAGACAGGGTGCTGGGGTCCTAGGCTGGCAGGGAAAGCAGGGGCAGAAGTAGTCTTGGCACATCAGTTGGCAGTTCCCAAGGGAGGTTCTGTGACCCAACCCGTCACAGTATTATTAATAGATTATTCATTATTTTGATATTATATTACTGTAACCCTTCTGACAGTCAGCATTGGCAGCAAAAAGGGCTGGGTTCAGTATTTAGGGGTTCCTTTTCAACAATTCAACACAAAACTGGCTCGAGCCCTCACCCAGTGATCTGGGACTATTACACACCACCCCCTGGGCACCTCTAAGAGGCAATACTTCCCCTCTCGCAAGCAGAGTCTGAGAGTAGCAAAGAAACTTTTAATAAAAGAAGGGAAGTAACTCAGCATTGATTTGGGAAAACACCTCAACTGGGGTTCATAAACATAAACCATGAACATAACACCCACCCCTCCAAGTAAGTTGGGCAGTGTCCTTTTCCCCTCAGGTTCTTAAGTCCAGCAACCAAAAGTCCATTTAACATGCCCATCCCTCCTCTGCACCCCACTCACAGTTGCTGTCCTTGGTCAGTGCAGACCCAGAGTTCAGAGATGCATCTGCGGAGTTCACCGCCCACCCTGGCACCTTACTCACTCTGCTGCCCAGGCACTTGCTCGCAGCTCCTCTTTGCCGGCCGCCTTGCCTGCCGATCAGCACTCTGCTCCTCTTCGGCAGCCACCCTGCTGGCCAACTGGTGCTCCACATCTCTCCGCCAGCCACCCTGCTGGCCGATCACCACACTGCTCTGTGGTGCTGCACTCCAGGCCTCTCCAGCAGCTGCCTCGCCAGCTGATTGACACACCTCTCCACTGATCATCATGCCAGCTGATTGTCAACCTGCCAGGATGCCTTCAAGTCCCACCACTTAACACAGCTCTCAGTGATTCTAATTGTTAGTATGGGAGCCTCACTGCTGGTACATACTGGACAGTCTCTTACACCAGAAACACTGTCCCAAAGCAGATCTAACACTCAGACCTAGGTATCACTGATTTCAACTCCCCAGTATGTAACAAAACTTTCAATTGAGTCTAAATTAGCTCTTTTATTACACAGTGGTGGCTGGGTGGGTGGAAGGACAGACGGACGGATGGATGGATGGATCAGAGCATCTCTAGCACCCTACAGTCACCCCACCAAATAAACTTACTCATAGTCACCACCACTACTGATCTTTGGAACCCATGTCCCCTGCCCAGTAAGTGCCACTAGTTGAGGGTGAGACCCTCAATCACGCCATGCCAAGCACAGTTCTGCTGCCCCTGATGCACACAACAATGATAACAACCCTTTAGTGCCCCTGCCCCCAGTAACAAGGAGCCTGGGGATCCAACACCAGCCAAAAGTGATCATTTGGGAAAGCAATCCCATCATGCTGAGCACCTAGGCAGGGTGGGTGTGCCCATGCAAATGAGATCAGTTCCTGAAGTCCTCTTCCACAGCTCATCACTAGATGTCGGGGGAGAGCTCATTCAGACCCTGCTTACATTATAGTAGTTTGACACTGTCACTATAAAACATTCTGATAAGGTCATTCTGATGGGTCCAAATCAAAATATTTTGTTCTGCAAAATTTTCTGAGATTTTGAATTTTCCTCCTGATCTGGGACAAAATTACCTTTCAAGGTGTCACCATTCCTATCAGGACAGGAATTCCATTTTTCAGCTAGCTCTGGCCTAAGGCAGTCCCCACAGGGATGAGACGGGAGTCTTCAGGGTTAGAACCGGGGTCTGGTCCCTGATGTGTTCTGTGCAGTCACTCAGCTAGCACCTCTGAGAAAGGGGAGCGACTTATGTCTGCCTTCCCCTGGAGGGGATAGGAGGCCTTGAGCTTAGTGTGTGTGTGCGCGCACGTGTGCAACGTAAGGCCGACCCAAGAGTACCCATGTGGTTTCTCCATTTTCTTTGTGTTGTGTGAAGAGCAGTAGACACAGACAGGGTGTTTTGGGGAATCAGTCTCTCCTGCACACCGATGCATTGTAGCTCTCAGAAACAGGGAGGGTTGCCATCTTTTGGATTGCTGGTAACCAGACCCCCAAGTCCCTGCCCCCTACCCCATCTCTTCCCCCAAGGCGCCGCCCCTGCTCCACCTCTTATCATGAGGCCCAGTCTCCTTGTCCACCTCTTCCCCCCACGGCCCCACCCCAGTCAATTGCTCCTCTCTCCCCCTATTCCCCTCACTGGATCATCTCCACCTCCCTCCCCCCACCAGCTGGGCTCCCTCTGCTCTGGGGCTGCAGGACCTGCTGCAGTCTGACAAGGAGCCTACCTACAGGTAGGATGCGGGCCTGGTTGAGTAGGGGCTGGCATGGTTTAATGACCCGGTGCCTCCCCCCACCCCGCGGTAACTGCCCTTTTGATGTCCGCTCAGTACATCTGACCGGACATTGTCAGGTCCCCTTTCGACCGGACTTTCTGGTTGTAAAGCGGGCACCTGGCAACCAAAGAAACAGCGTGGATAACTGTTCAGATCCCCCTTTAGCCACCTGCACAAGGCCTGGCGCCACGAGCCCCTGCCCACCTGTTCTCTCCCAGTCTGGGCACTAACAGGTGTTAGAAGAGGTCTGACCACAGCACCCGTGTCGCTGGGCCCTGCAGGTCAGCAATAACCACGCGCACAGCTCAGCCTAAAGGGTCATTTACTGGGGCTGGCAGGGCGCCAAGCCCCTGGGACAATGGCACCGTCTCTTAGAACACAGATGACCACAGTCATTCCAAACTCAGCCCTAGGCAGCCCAGTGGAGAGGCAGCAGGGTAACCGTGGGGCTCCTTGGGCCTAGTACCTGGAATGCCCCCTGGCCCACCCAGCAGCAATGTAGACACTGACGTACACAGGCTGGGAAACATCTCCAGCGACTGAGCCAACCCAGGAACTTATCAGGCTGGACACACAGAGCTGGTCTGCTCTGGAAGGCTCTGCTTATGGTGACCATGAAGGCCCCTGGCACTCCCAGCACTGCCGTGCTCCAAGCACATCACAGACTCTGGCTGGGCACAATCTGGGCACAAACTGAGTGGGGCTCGGGTGCTTGAACCCCTTGGGCACCGTTCACAAAGCAGTTCTTCCCAGGTCCTGCCTCCCAACTCCTCGGGAGGCAAGTGCTGCCATCAGCACCTCACCGGAGGGAAGGGTGAGTGCTCAAAAGCTCAACACAGGTGTGTGCCTCAGGGTGGCTGCCCCTCGAGGGAGATGGCCACAGCCTGTGACACGGCCATTTCCAGGGGAGAGGAGCCATGTGACTAACCTGGTTAGAGGGGGTTAGAGACGGCGGGGGGGGGGGGGGCATGGGCAGTGGCAGGGAGCCAGGCAGAGCTGCAGCAGTGAACAGCCCCCTCAGGAAGGAGGGCTGATCGCAGTCGGAAATGGTGCAAAGATGCTGCAGAGGGTGTGCTGCAGGGACCCTGAGAGAGATGGGGAGGCTGGGGGGCCAGCAAAGGGCTTTGCCTGCAGACCCCTTGGAGCCGTGGGGCGCTAGACAAGGCAGGTAGAGAGGTCTGCTCATAGGCTAAGCTGGGGGGGCGGCTCTTTGAATCCTTTGGCATTTTAAGGCCATAAACAAGACCCCAAAAAGGGCTGTTTGTAATTGGACTCATGAAAGGCTTTTGGGGAGCTATTTAGAATCCAAGAGCGGAAACTGAGACAGGGCACTGCATAGCCACCCCTGATCCCAAGGGGGTGCTCGGGGGTGGCTGGCCCTGTTACAGGGTGAGCACCCTCGTACATCTGGCCCATGTGATTCCCCAAGGTCCCAGTGGGAGTTGGGGTCAGAGCTGGAGATGGACGAGAGGAGCTCCCTGGTCCCAGGCCCATGTGCAGATCTCCGGAGCGCATCTGCCTCTTTCCCATCGCAGGCCGAACAGGTCGATTACATATGCCCAAATAAATCTGTTAGTCTTTAAGATGCCACCAGACTCCTTGCTGTTTTTGTAGATACAGACTAACACGGCTACCCCCGATACTTGACACAGTGATACAGGCAATTCCTTGCTTTGCGCCCCCACCCATTTTCTGGCCCCACTAGCCAAGCAGCGCTGGGCCTTCAGTACACTGGGAGCAGGCTGGGTTTAATGACAACATAATCCTTGGTCTCGTAGCTCAGGGTTCTCCAGTCAAGGACGAGATGAGGCAGGACCCCATTGCTCATGGCAAGGCTAACTTCATCCGGGGAGAGCAGAGTGTCCCACATGTACACATCTGTGATTTCCCCAACAAACGACTGATTCATGTCGAACCAACCCCCCAGGGTGTCCTGCTCCTGCCCCAGGACAAGCACACCCTGGTTGCTGACAGAGTAGCCTTTCTTCAGCCCCTTCCTGGGTAAGGGGCTCCCGTTCACCCAGAGCTCGGCTATGCCGGTGGCGGACTCCCAGCTGGCACAGACGTGCACCCACCCAGTGCTTGTGTCTGTTCTTTCTGGGACTTTGAAGGTGACGAGTTCGGCTCCGACATACAGTCTGAGCTCCCCGGGCTTGGGTTTGAAGAGGAGGAAGTCGTTGTCCTTGGCCTTGGTGGCGTAGGAGAAGAGGCTGTAGGGCCGGGTCAGGTCGCACCCGAATCTCAGACACACACTGACGTTCTGCAGCGGCTGCTCCAGCCTCGGCTTCAGGATGACGTGGGCAGTTGCAGACGCCTTAGGGAACACGAACACTTTGCCGTGTAGATCTGCCAGGGAGACACAGGCGGCCAGTGAGGCTGGGTTGTGTGCCAGCATCACGGCCTGGCTCTTGTCCTGACCTGCCCCATCACTGCCCCAGGGCTGGGCAAGCAGGAGGCCTGGCTGCCCTGCCAGCCCCGCAGGAAGTGGGCTAGCGACTCAGGAGCAGAGCGCTCCCCACCAAGCCCAGCACAGAGCTGGGGGGGGATTGGGGCATGGGGTGGACCCCAGGAGGTGATTCAGGCAGGGGGATGGAGGGTACTGTGGCGGGGATTTGGGGGGGGTGCTGGGTACAGTTTGGTTGGGGAGTGCTGGGGATGATTCGGGCAGGGGTGCAGCTGGGGGGGAGGGATAGCTCAGTGGTTTGAGCATTGGCCTGCTAAACCCAGGGTTGTGAGTTCAATCCTTGAGGGGGCCATTTAGGGATCTGGGGCAAAAATCTGCCTGGGGATTGGTCCTGCTTTGAGCAGGGGGTTGGACTAAATGACCTCCTGAGGTCCCTTCCAACCCTGATATTCTATGATTCTATGAGGAGGTGCAGAGTGCTGGGGGGCAGTTCAGGCAGGGGGTGCACAAACAGCCACTGGGTCCCGCCCCCTGATGGCTGCCTGCTGGGGGAGGGGGCCATCAGTGAGTGCATCCCTGCCCATCTGCATGGTGCTTGCGGATCCCCTGGTGAAACGTGCCCTATGAGGGGTGATGCTGTTTGCTCCCTGAAAGGGAGCTGCTGCTTGTGTCCCTGGGCGCTCGGGAGCAGGAAATTTCAGCCTCTCATACATGTGGGGCCAGAGCTGCAGAGGCGCAATGAGTCACGTCACCATAGCTCTGCTGATTTGTACCAATTGAGGAGCTGGTCCTGTGCCGGCTGGATGGAACCTGGGCCAGGTTCTCAGACAGGAGGCTCAGTCCTGGCCGGCGAGGGACAGGCTGGGCTGACAGAGGGCGAGCTTCCCTCTCACGCTGTGCCCAGAGATGGGACCCTGATCTCGGTACCTGCTGCCCTTCCAGTCTGGGCTGCCCCCCAGCCCTGGCCTGCAGAAAAACTGATATTCCCACCCCTGGACATTCACACCCCTTCCCAGCCACGCACGCGCTCACATCTGCCCAGGGCCACCAGCCACAATCCACAGGCCCCTGCTCTTGCTCTGCAAAGGGCCCTATACACAGCTCTGCCGATGCCCCTCAATCCCGACCCGCAGCCCCCTGCTATCCCAGCCCTGGCCTCCTCCCACCCACAGCTCTGCCCAGGCACCTCTGTCTCGGGCTGTGCAGTAGATCTGGCAATGAGACTTAGCGCTGGGAGGTGGGTGCTTTGGCCGATGCCCCATGGAGCCCTGTCCTCCCCCAACCTCCTTTCTCCCTCCCTCGTTTTCCTCTCTCCCCTGTTTCTCTGCAGCTGCTGTGTGGGGGCAATTCTCAGTGCCAGGAGCTGCTGAGCCAAGAACCTGGGAATTCTGTCACTGCAGAGACAGCTCATAGCTTCCCCCAGCACCCAGGCCCACTGCAGCAGAGGGGCTTGAGTGAGTGAGGGTCCCAGTACCCAGCCCGGCTCGTCCCCTCCCCACGCACTCGACAAGCAAGCCAGGAAGAGGGTTTGGAAGCATCCTCCATAGAATCATAGACCCATGGGGTTAGAAGGGACCCACCAGGGTCATCTAGTCTAACCCCTGCCAAGGTGCAGGATTTGTTGTGGCTAAACCATCCAAGACAGATGGCTCCAGCCTCCTTTTGAAAACCTCCAGTGAAGGAGCTTCCACGACCTCCCTAACTATCTGCTCCATTGTCCTACTGTTCTTACCGTTAGGAAGTTTTTTATCTAAATCTGCTATGCTGTAGTTTGAACCCTTTGCCTCTTGTCCTGGCCTCTGTGGCAAGAAAGAACAACTTCATCTTTTTTATGGCAGCCTTTCAAGTAGTTGAAGACCACTATCATACTCCCTCTTAATCTCCTCTTTTCCAAACTAAACATACCCAGTTCCTTCAGCCTTTTGCTCTACCCCTACCTGTCTGGGCGACGGCTCCTGAGAAGCCAGCGAGGACGAGGAGCCAAAACTGCAGCTTCTCCATGTTCTTCACCTGCAGAGCAACCCAGAGGGGCAGGAACGCGGAGAAGGGAGGTGGAAGGTCTTGGACTGCTCTGCCCTGAAACCTGCCCCCAGGCAATGCCAGTCCCCAAGTGCATGGACCAGAGGGACCAGCCCTAATTTATATCCCCAGTGGTGATGTGTAAACAATATTCCAGTATTTGCAGGTCGGGTGCAGTCAGAGTTGCCGATGCAGGGGGTGGGTCTGGGAGGCTGGCGATCGATGGCAGTTACTCATTAGAGCTGCACACAGGGAACCAGCCGCACTTTCAACAGCTTCTCCCGAGAAGGGACAGGCTGTTCCCGGTGGGGGGGGGGGAGGGGGAGGAAAGGGCTCGGCCAGCCACATGCAGCCATGCAGGGCATCTGGCACAGCCGTGGCTGCAGTGCTGGCCCCGGGGCCAGAGCTCTCACAGCTGCTGGCAAAGCATCCAGCCACAGCACCCTCCAGCCTACCGTGGCTATGGGATGGTCTCCAGGACAGCAGCTTTTGAGGGGGATGGAGGGGAGGCTCAGCCCACAGGGAACCCCACCCGCCATAATAGAGCCAGGTCAGGTAAAGGGGAGATGGGCTGCTCACATGCTCTCTGTGTCCATCACCCCCACGGCACCATGGCCCTGCCCAGCACGGCTCCTTGTTACACTATGTGCTGGGTACAGGCGCAGCAGGGCCCTCGTCCAGGGTCAGAAACACCCTCTCCCCACAACCCCACCAGACTAGTCTGCTGGGTGCCAGGAGACCGCAGTGGCTTCTAACCCATCAGCCGCTTCCCTGGCTGATGCATTCTGGGAAGCAGCAGTTCCGGGTCCCAGGGCTGGCAAGTGATGTCATGCCCCTGGCAGGTGACATCAGTGCTGGAGGGAGGGTCTGTGCTGGTGCTGACAAGGTGTTCACAGCAGCACCAAGGGGCGGTCGGGCCAGGTGCAGGGGGGGCTTGGCTGGAGCTCCTTGGCTGGCTCTGTCAGGAGACGGGTGGAAGCGGATCTCACCCAGCTCAACCCTGCTATTCTCAAGGGCTGCGGCCCAAAGTGAGCACTAGTCCCCATGGCAGGAGGCAGCGGCCCTGGGAAGGGCTTTGCCTGCACCTGTCGGGACATTGGGGCATCAGTATCTCGGGGTCCCGGGGCTGGGCTCTGGTTCTGCTCAGTGTCCAGGCAGCTCTCAGCACAGAGATGAACGTGCCCCTGGCTCAGGCTCCCGCCCTGCTTTGGCAGCGGGAATGGGAAAGGCCGGGGTGGGGCAGGATTGCAGGGCTTCACCGTGAGCTACTACGGCCAGCAGCCGGTTGGGCCCAGCATTCTGTGTGGTGACGAGTGCAGCAGTGGAGGGGTAGCGGCATGGGGTCAGTGCAGCAGAGGGATCGGTGCATTAGCTGTGCTGAGGGCCCATCCCCAGCCATCTCCTCATCCTCCTGGGGAGCTCGCGGCCTCCGCATGGGAGACTCCTGTCCTTTCCCAGCAGACCGTTCCCTCCATCCCCTTGCCAGACAAGGGCCAAAGTTTTCAGAAGCGACGAGTGATTTGGGGCCCCTGGAAGGGCCAGCTCTTGGCAGCAGGTTGCTCAGCCCCCTCTGGAGCTGGGCCCTTCCAGGTGTCCCACAAACTGAGACACCCAAAATCCCAAGTCACTTGTGAAAAGTGTCTCCCCTGCTCCCAGCGTCCAGGGCTCAGCAGCTGGGTGGCTCCCTCCATCTCTCAGGGCCCTCCTACTGCTCCCCATGCCAGGTTCCTGGCTGCTGGCTGCCCGTGGGCTCTGTCAGCCCCTAGCCTGGAGCTGATAACTCAGGGCTGTCCTGTCCGGCCTGGGGCTGGGGAGCTTCTCCTTGTGCAGCTGCCCCATCTGCTCAGGCAACCGCACATAGTGCCACACGTTCACCTCCGCTATCTCTCCAACAAACTCCTGATCAGCATCCAATGAGCCCCCGGAGGAGTCCTGGTCCTTCCCCAGGATGATCACCAGCTCAGCCCTCGGCAGCACCCTTCCTGCCTAAGTCTGGCCTGTTCATCGCCACTGCACCAGCCCCGTGGGCAAGTCCCAGGTCAGGCAGCTGGATTCCCACTGGGCGCTGCAGCTGCTCAATGGGACACTGAATGTCAGGGGCTCCCCGCCCATGTACATCTGATACTCGACGGGGCTCTCCCAGCAGAGCAGGATCTCGTCATTGTGTCCCTGGTGGCATAGGAGAAGAGGCCGTAGGGCTGGGCCAGCTGGCTGAAGGATCTCAGGCACATGGTGAAGCTCTGCTCCAGCCTTGGCGACTGGATGATACATGCATCGTTGGACCCCATAGGGAACACACAGACCTTTCCGTCTAGGTGCGGAGGGAAGCCCAATCAGGCACTGGCTGAGCTCAGACAGTCTTGGGAGTTTCCTCCCCAACCCCAGCAGGGACGGCAGCGCCCCCCTCCCTGCACTGCATGGCAGCAGGGTCCACCTGTGACATACCAGGGCACAGTCCAGACCAATGGGGGACTGTGTGACCCCTGCCTGCAAGGCTATGCTTTGCTGAAGCAGCTCCCACCTGGGCCACTCTCAAACAGCCGTCCAGCATGCAAGCCACAGCCTGAGTGTCTGTGACTGCAGCCTGCCAGCCACACTTGGGTTACATGCTGGCTCTCACCAGCCTGGGTTATACTGCAGGGTGACCCCAACACACCCACTGTCTCAGATATCCCCCAGAAATGTACGTCCTGTGTTGCTCTCCTGGACAGTTCAAATATATTAAGTCCATTATTCCTGAAAGGGCAGAATATGCCAGTTTATCATCTCAAATAGTTGTTCAGACACTTCAATTTAAGCACACTGGAGTCGATAAAACAGTAAAACAACAGTATTAACTACGAGAGAGATTTTAAGTGAGTACAAGTCATGAGGCATAAAAGTCAGAAATGGTTACAAGAAAAATAAAGACAAGACGTTCACTAATGCCTAACCTAACCAACTCCATCAAATTCAGGCAACGTTTCTCTCCACATGCTTTCAGCAGTCGTACTGACCAAACCCTGTAGGTCAGGACCCCTGCCCCAGAGTCCAACGAATGCTTTCTTTGTCATTGCAGGTGCAGTGATTGCAATGGGCAGGGAGAGACAGGGGGGTCTCCTGGGTTGTTTGTCTCTCCTTTTTATAGTTTCAGTCCCCCTCTTGAAAAACATTTCCAGCTGGGCACTAGGAGACAAAGAGTTGATGTGACAGGATGTTCCCGGCTGGCTTCTCCTCACCTGTTCATTTCTCTCCCTGCTTGATAAATCTGTTTAGTGCTTAAATGCTCAAGCACTCATTCCTTTGTGTAGGACAGGCCTGTTTGCCGACTTCTGCCTGAGCAGGGCTGTGGAGTTTGGAACATGGGTTAATAACACCAGACAGGGGAATCTTATCACTAAGACTGAGAGTCTGTCACAGAGGTCGTAGAATCTAGACTGTTCTCAGTGGTACCTGATGACAGAACAAGGAGTAATGGTCTCAAGTTGCAGTGGGGGAGGTCTAGGTTGGATATTAGGAAAAACTTTTTCACTAGGAGGGTGATGAAGCACTGGAATGAGTTACCTAGGGAGGTGGTGGAATCACCTTCCTTAGAAGTTTCTAAGGTCAGGCTTGACAAAGCCCTGGCTGGGATGATTTAGTTGGGGATTGGTCCTGCTTTGAGCAGGGGGTTGGACTAGACGACCTCCTGAGGTCCCTTCCAACCCTGATATTCTATGATTCTATGATTCAGTTACTTACTAATGTCAGCATTTCTTAGCTCCAAGGCCTAAAATAGCTAAGCGGTCTCGGGGGCCGTCCAGGGGATGGCCGGAGCAGCAGTGGTTCCAGGGGCCGCCCTGGGGGCGTGCTGAACAGCAGCTGGTGGGCAGCCCCGGAGGCTGTTGGAGAGCAGTCCCCAGGGGCCTCAGGTCAGTATGTAGCCAGACAGTTCGTTCCTGCCACCAGAGCAGGGGCCAGCCATCAGCTCTTAGGGGCCCCCAGAGCAGCAGTGCCCAGGGGCCTCCCAGAGCAACAGCACCTTAGGAGCAACGAAGATTTAGCCAGGGGTATTTATAGTAAAAGTCATGGACATGTCACAGGCTGTGAATTTTTGCTTATTTCCCATGACCTGTTCATGACATTTACTAAAAATACCCTGACTAAATCTTAGCCTTACTTATAACTTTACATACGATGTTGCCATGTGTATTTTGCACAACAATTCTGACCAGCAAATTCTGTGTTTTCAAATGCTACCTCACAAGACATTCTTTGTACAAAGATTATTACAACAGTGTGTCGGGTGTGAACACAGGGGTGTATTTCGTCACACCTCCCCCCTTTCAAAGCTGCAGTAGGTTAGCCACTGGTGGCAGGTCAGGCTTTGTCTTTTTAACTAGATCCGTGATTGCAGATACAATGTCACTGAACCCACGCACTGACCTTCTGGAATGGTTTACCAGACCTATGGAAGATTGGACCTGTTTTTTGGTGTGAGGTACAGGTCAATTTACAATGACTTCAACTTTTAAGGGATCAGGGGATATTTGATCTCCCCCTACCCAGGGTCCCACATACAGAACTCTGGCTGCTCCAATTTCACAGGCTTTTATGACTGGTCCTGCTGCTTTGAACCTTTGACAGCACAAGTGTTGTAAACATTGCGATGTTATCCACATACGGCCTTGCAAAGCTCTGCAAACCGTTTAACACTTGGTTGACCAGTCTCTGCAAAGTGGCTTCTGCATTAATTAACCCAAATGGTAACACTGGCATAGACTCATAGATTTTGCTGCTGTTCTCTGCCATGCAGGAACCAGCCTCAGCCCCTCCCACACCTAGAAACACACTGCTTCCTTCTTCCGCAGAGGAGTTTGAGAGACCTCCCCTTCCACCCCACCCCACCCCCACAGAAGTCTCTGGAACTTTACCACTCCCCTCTGGGATCCGAATACAATATGCCCTTTTGCTGTGGGTTACCACATGACTAGCCTTAGCCATGTGCAAAATATCATTCCCAACAAGCATTTCAACGGGGATACTACCCCGTTCCACATACACTTTGGCTAAAGGTACAGGAATCTTCTGTCCTCCCACTGGCAGAAGCTCCACTTCTTGGTCAGGTAACAGATCAGTGTTTTGGACCATGGTTCCCTTGACCAAAGAGACCTGGGCTCCAGTGTCTCTCCACCCTATGCACTCCTTGTTATTTGCTCTGGCAACCTTAATCAATTCCATATCTACCCCCTCTGGGTCAGTCGTAACCAGACTCATCAGGTGAACTGTAGGTGCCTCTGGGGCTTCTGTGTTAAGAATAGCTGCATTATTATGGCTTGGATGGGGCTTAATTTCTTTTAGCTCAGGGCACTGATTCCTCGGGTGCTCAGTAAAGTTACCCTGGAAGCACTTTCTTGGACCCCCCTCCTTCACAGGAGGTTTGTGATGGGGAATTCAAAGAGGGGACAATTCTGGGGGGAGCAGGGGTTGTGAGTGCTGGGCTCCCAACCACCATCCTTCTTCTCAGGGGTAAAACAGGATCCCCCTTTACAATGGATTTGTACCCCTCCTTCTGTGATGTGCTCATTGGACATCTGGGCTTGCACAAAGGCATCAGCCTGCATGGCCATTTCTTGCATAGATTTTAGAGATTTATCCCATAAACTATTCTTAATCTCATCAGTGCATATACTTAGGAAATGTTCTTGAGCAAAGAGACCAAATAACTAGTTATAACCCTTTACCGTTTACCCATTTTCTCATTAGGTCACACATCTTGTAGGGATATTTGCTATGACTCATGCCAGCACCTTTCTTGAGATTTCTAAATTTTAACATGTACATCTCAGAAATAATTTGAAACCTTTGAAAAACAGCTTTCTAAAATTCAGAATATCTCAACTCTTCCCCAATCAGCATTTCATTAACTACATGCTCTCTTTACCAGAGAGCTGTGGAGACTTTCCTGGCCTCAGGAATATTATGAACCTCACATAGCCTTTCAAAAGTGGTAAAGTATTCTTCAATGCAGTCTGTTCCCTTACATGCAGGACACAACTTGTCCAAGCTGAGGGTTCCTTGATTGGACGGAGCGACTGGTGATGCTGGGATCTGTCCATGTTTTTCCATCATGTCCAGATTATATCTCCTCTCGTTTTCCTCTTCTAGGGCCTCTTTCTCTTTCAGCTCCATGGTTCATTTATGGGCAGCAGTTTCTCTCTCTTCTTTTTGCTTCTCAGCTTCTAGGGCTCATTGGAGGGCGATTGTTTCTTTTTCCTTCAGCTTCATGGCTCACCAGTGGGCAGCTTTCTGCTCTTTGCTTCTTGTCTCCGCTTGTCACTTTTGGAGTTTGCATTATCACTTTCTTCTTTCTCTAATGTGGCTGATTCAAGCTTTGTGGTTGTTTCGCTGGTGCTCATATTTATGCTTCACTGTTTCTACTTCCCTTACCCGAAATAAGCAACAGAAAACAACAAACTGTAAACTCTCTTTGACTGTTTCCAAACACCACACTTGAGACTCACTTCAAACTGCTATATCAGTGCTTAAAGGGTAAAGCTCCTTTAAAATCACAAGCTGTGCATTAACCCTGCTCACTGCACCACAGTGATGTACCAGGGGGCAGTCCAGACTAAAGAGCAGACTATGTCACCTTGGGTGCCTTGCAATGCTTTGCTGAAGTAGCTCCCACCTGGGCAGCTCACAACCAGCCCTCCAGCATGCAAGCCACGCCGAGTGTCTGTGTGTAACTGCAGCCTGCCAGCTACACTCAGGTTACATGCTGGCTCTCAGCAGCCTTGGTTAAAATGCAGGGTGACCCCAACACACCCCCAGTCCCTGATTTCCCCCCAGAAACGTAAGGCCTGTACTGCCCAGTCTTCTCCTGGACAATACAAATATATTAAATTCATTATTCCTTTAAGTAAATGATATGCCACCATTTACACGGGGTAACTCCATTATCTTAAATGGAGTTACCCCGACACTTCAATTTAAACACACTGGATTAGATAAAACAGTAAAATAAATTGATTAACTACAAAGAGAGAGATTTTAAGTGAGTACAAGTCACGCGTCACAAAAGACAGGTAGTTACAAGAAAATTAAGGATAAGACATGATAGCGGTAGTGCCCGCCTCCCCACACTGTACACCAGCTGAGATGCCAGTGACAATCTCCCCACACTGCACACCAGCAGAGATGGCAGTGCCCACCTCCCCACACTGCACACCAGCAGAGATGGCAGTGCCCGCCTCCCCACACTGCATGCCAGCAGAGATGGCAGTGCCCGCCTCCCCACACTGCATGCCAGCACACTGGGATCCTGCCTGGAGGGGCTGCTTAGTCTCCATGTCCCTTCTGCCCACGAATGCTTGATAGGAGAGTGGGGCCTGTTATAGCCCTGTCCCACTAGGAGCTAATCTGAGACCCCAGCCCACTTCAACCAGAGGCTGCCAGGTCCTAATGGTCCAGCTGGCTCTGTGTGCTGCATGCAGCCCCCTGCCTGGGGAATGCAGCAAATTGTGGGCAGGCCACCCACTTCCTCCACCCCCCAATCCAATGGAAGCATCATCCAGGCTGCACTGTGGCCACTGCCAGCACCTCCTGCTGATATGTCCGTCCCCCCCCCCGAGGACACAGCCCCCTGCTGCCCACAAGGGGCAGGAGACCAGGCCACAGGCCCCACGGATCTCCAGGAGCTGTGCCTAGCATGCACTTCCCACCCCTGCCCTCTCTCCAGGCAAGTCACTGGCCTCCCTGATGACCATGGGCCAGGAATGTCACCAAACACTGGCTGCCGCTGCTGGACCAACCCCTCCCCCAACCTGAGCTGCCTCCCCTCCTCCCTGCTGCTTTTGTTCTCGTTGGGGGGGGGCAGGGTCCTTCCTCCAACCTCCCCCCACCAATATTTTGGAAGGCCCCATGAGCTCCCCTCCTCCCCCCCACGAATACTCCCGCCCCACCCCCCAATCCCCAACACATCCTCCCAGGGCGAATACACATATGAGGCCAAAGCATGTTCCAGGAGCCCTCGGCGCGATGGCTCCAGGACCCCAACCCAAGGACTAGATCCTGCAGCGCCATGACCGGGCCCGGGTGCCGAGGCCATGGTCGTGTGGCACAGCTCAATCAGCTCATACACAAACCAAGGCTCCAGCTGCAGGGACTCTAGGGGCCAATGGTGGGCCCGACGCACTAAGCACATTAAGCTACCCAGGAAGAGGAGCAGCCGCTGGTGCAGAGTGGCTGAGCTCACATTGTGCTGAGGCAGGGACTGCAGCGGGCAGCTGGTTCTGGGATATGGGCCTGGCCCCAGGTTTGTGTTTATAGCTTCCTGGAAGGTTTGCCAGCTGTTTGGAAGGCAGACAGACAGACAGACAGACAGGGCTCAGCCCACCTGTCACATCACCTACTTGTTTGTGCAACAGCCCCCAAGAGGGCGAGGTACCAAAGCAGCTACTTCGCCATGTTCAGCCCCTGCAGAGCGAACCAGAGGGGAGAGCCAGGAGGGCAGGAATGCACAAAGGAAGCGAATGGCTGAGCAGCTGCAGGTGCTATATCCCCTGCTCTGCAGGCAGCACTGATACTGTGCCAGGGCAAAGAACACCTCATGGGCCGTACAGGTTAATGAGTAAGAGCTACTGAAAACAAATATTTGCAGCTGTGGTAGAGGGGGGCCATGGAGCTGCAGAGCCCAGCAGGCTGCACCAATAGCCAGGTGGGATTGCTCGGGGTGCTGTACAACACTAAACAGTGAAACACGTTCAGGGTTCTGAGTGCAGAGACCTCGGGCTGCTTAGTCCCATGCAGGGCCGGCTCCAGGGTTTTTGCCGCCCCAAGCGGCAAAAAAAAAAAAAAAAAAAAAAAAAAGCCGCGATCGCGATCTGCGGTGGCAATTCGGGGGAAGGTCCTTCGCTCCAAGTGGGAGTGAGGGACCGTCCGCCGAATTGCCGCCGAATAGCTGGACGTGCCGCCCCTCTCCAGAGTTGCCGCCCCAAGCACCTGCTTGGCAAGTTGGTGCCTGGAGCCGGCCCTGGTCCCATGGCAAACACACTAGGAAATTCACGCCGAAGACTGGAGACGTGTTGATCAGGGTACACAAGAGAAAAAGTGTCAAAACAAGGCATGAAGCCTGTTGGCATTGCTACTGAGCGGTTCTGTAAACCAAGCTGAGTCAGAACCTATGAGAGCTCCTTGGCAAGAGAGAGTCAGACAGTCCTTGGTGGGTGGGAAAGGGTTTGGCTGCTGAGGTGGGAGCGGTGGGTTACCTTCTCTGCTTTTGACAATCAGACACAAAAAGGAGAAGAGACAGCATAGTAAAGGTGGTGGAAATATGGCTTTTGTTAATGTTCTCCGGCTACGAGGTGGCTGGGCTGTCCAGGATGGGTGCTCTGGGCTGGCAGGTCAGCCATCACAGCTGTTGTTCTGGACCCTGGCTCACTGCCCCCTCCCGGAACTGCATCCAGCTGTGCTGGTCGGGTCTCTCTCCTTCACTGGAACTTCTCAGGCTGGGCAGGACTGTCTCATCCTGTTGTGTGCAGAGGCGACGCGTGGGGAGAGCACGCAGGGTCATGTGTCCCGTCCTCCCCCCCCACACACCCCGATTTCTGCCAGGGTTTATATTTTTATTTATAATTTTGGGGGGAGTGTGTTAAAAATACCTGCCCTCCAACTATCAACAGTTACACGTCATCTCTGGGAGTACAGGTGCCGTGCAGTGCAGCTGGGCTCAGGATCAGGTGACAAGCCGAGAGAGAGAAAAGAGAGAGGCCAGGAGGAAGAAAGTGAGGGATGGAAAGGGACACACGAGGGAGGGAAGACAGAGCAGGATCTCACAGATATCTGACTGGGGACCTCGCTGGTGCAGTGGTGATGGTCAGGCCTATTACATTCATTTAGTTCAGTGCTTCTCAAACGTATTTGATCGCATCCCCCTTCTTTGTGTCTGTAGCAGTTTACACCCGCTCCTCCCACCACACAAGTTCATATATTGTTAAAAAAAATCAACATGCAACTCTCACTAAATATTAAAACCAGCAAGGCATTGATTCAAACAGAGCTGTTATAGTCAGCAGACCGTGCCACCCTTACTTCTGCCCTGCTGCTAGCAGCAGTGTTGCCTTCAGAGCTGGGCTCCCAGCGAGCAGCAGCTGCTGGCCAGGCACCCAGCTCTGAAGGCAGTGCCACCGCCAGCAGCAGTGCAGAAGCAAGGATGGCATATTGAACAGCTGCCAGAGTCTAAAATGAATGTCCTGTCCCCCTCAAACCTCAGGAGTTATTCATCGCTGTGGGAAAAATGTGTGCAGTATGTTTTTTTTCCTAAAGCTTCTCACGCCCCCTCCCCCCAAACACATTCTGTGTCCCCCAGGGGGACCTGACCCCCAGTTTGAAACCCTCTGATTTAGATGGAATAAATGAACCAAATGTGTTAATATACCCCCATCACTGAAACAACATTAAATAGTGTTAAACAAGGTCTGAGGGAGTGGGGGTGTATATAGAGACCACAGCCTGCTTAATACCATGGCAATCTCACCATTCAAAATCCTTCCAAGCTTTTATTAAAGATACAGAAAAGAAGGAAACACGGTTAAAGCCTTTGCAATATAAAGTATGAAGTCAGGCTGTCACTGTACAGCATCCAGTTGTTGCTTTTCCCTTCAGCTGGAGAGAGTTTTAAAGGGAAACCCCTGTTGCTTGACAGTCTCTGAGGCGGTGTTGAAGATGGGGGTGTGTCCTTTTCTGAAGAGAGCGAGCTGGTTGAGAAGGGCAGGAGCTGTTGCTGCATCGGTTTTAGGAAAATCCCCCAGGTTTGACAGCCTTTCAGACAGTATCAAAGATGGTGGTAACGGTCGTCCCAGGTGGAGCTGGTCGGGTGGCCATGTCATCTGGGCCCCTCGCGCTGGCCTGCTCTGGTCTCAGGACTTCTCTCAGGAGCGGGATGATAAAGGCCCTGGGCGCCAGGAAACAGTGGGGTGGCAGCCCCCAGGGTGAAGCTTGCGCCAGTAGCCGCCGGCTGTTCCTTCTGTTCTTTCCCTCCCAAAGTCCCTTTCTCTAAGGACCCACACAGGGAATGGGGGGTGGAATAGCCCGTTTCCCTCATTAGTTTGTCCTCCCTCTGGGCCTAAGAGCCATCACACTAATTTCATTTCAACTTCTGGCTCCACATCATCTCATTTTAACAAGCATCATTTCAACAGTCTGTGGCTTCGGTCAGCATGGCCTTTTGGATTTAGACTAATCCAGTTTCTCTGCCTGGTTCTCTTGCACCTGATTAAAACATTCAACATCATAAATAACTTGACCTATTTTTCATGATTAATGGCCAAGTAGGCAAAAATGATAGGTTATTGTGGCATCTTATGACCTTTCGCTGACCTTTCCTATTTGAGCTCACAATCGGGATATGTTTTGTAGGCCCAACAATCACAGCAGGCATCCCCACTGGCATGCCAAGGCCTGAGAGTCAGGATGACCCTCAAGGCTCCTGAATGGACAAAGTCTCTGGAGCGAAGCAGGAGCCCGCCAGCCCTTCCCTCAGGAATCTCCCAGCCATCTGAGCCCCCCTCAAAGTCTCTTTTCAAGGCCTCCATCCTCACATTATTGTGTCCACCCATTAGGCCTAGTTTCTGACACCCCTAGTTTAGGTGGCTTTGGGGGGTGTCTAATGCGCCCCGTGCATTGTGTAGGGAGCCCAGGTACCTAACTCAGGATGGCTAGACACCTAAACGTTACGCACTGCACTGCAGAGTGTCGCAATGGGCCTGTGTTGAGAGCACATCTGACACCCCAGTTTTGGTCCACTGATTTCTGGGCCCAGTCTCCTCTTGTTTACCAGACGTGCTCTCAACACAGGCCCATTGCAACACTCTGCAGTGCAGTGCGTAACGTTTAGGTGTCTAGCCACCCTGAGTTAGGCACCTGGGCTCCCTACACAATGCACGGGGCGCATTAGACACCCCCCAAAGCCACCTAAACTAGCCAATACAGACCAGAGGGAGAGGGATGTCCTAAGCCCCACCCCTCTCTGGGACTTAGGCGTCTCAGTCTGGGCTGGAGAAGGGATCTGAACAGTGGTTTTGCTAAGGAGGGGCTCCAGTTTACCTACCCGGACACCCCAAATTTGGGTGGCGTTGCCACCCTGTGAGCCAGGTCACAACACCATTCAAATTTGTCCTAGCCATGATGGAGGGGTGTCTGGGTTACATCACCCAGCTGCAGTCAGGAGCCAGGGTGCAGGGCTGGGCCCCCTCCCGCATTGCACCCCTGCCATTGGGCTACGTGGCAATCTGATGTGCTGCTGCCCTGAACTCACCTGTTGAAACTGTTCCACTGTGTGTAAATAATTGAATCGGCCTTGGGCCAGAGAACAGGTCAGACTGACTCTATAGCCGGGTGGGAGGGGCACCCCCTGTGAGGCGGAAACCCCAGTTTGTATCCTTTCTCTCCATCAGGCAGCGGAGAAAGGGGAATCAAACCAGGGCTCCCACATGCTGGGCGAGCGTGCCAATCCTTGGGGTTAAGGTTAGGAGGGAGGCGGCTGCTGCTGCCTCCTTGCCCTGTCCCCAGGCATTAGGTGGCTTTCAGAATGTCTCCCGTAGCAGGCGGGGTAGGCAGGGAACCCCTTGTTGAGAATCCTGCAGTGGCTTAGCCGTGAGCACACCTGCCCAGCAGCAGAAACGAGGCATCTTGGGACTTTTACCCAGCCCTGCAGAGACGCCGGCTGCTGCCCTGAGTGCGGAGCCCTCGCACATGCTGCATTGGGGGAGTGCACAGACTGTGCCATCTCCCAGCGGCTGCCGAGTGTCCAGGCTGCTCAGCCACATGTAGCTACTTCGCGATCAGGGGTGTAGCAAACGGGGCAGACTCTGCGGAGGTCTCTGCCCTGCCAGCCTCGGGTCTGCCTGACAGAACCCTGGGCGTCGCAGCTCTGACAGCCAGCCGTTTGGACACACAGCGAGTCACTTCCCAGCACTGCTGGTTCTCAGGCACTCCGGCCTCTCGGCAGATCCTGCCCCTTCCACGCAGCAGAACCCCAAGGTCCTGAACCCGAAACCTGCAGAAGTTAATCTTGTTAGGGGTCATTGCATGGCCGGTCCTGAGAAGGTTCTGAGTGTCTCCCGGTCCCGCGGCCAGCCTGGAATTGGGGTTTAACTGTAGCCGCTCAGTCTCCTGAGTGAGCAGGTGTGTTCCCTGAGCTGCCCTGTAGAAAAGCTGCTCCGCAGAGCCACTGAGAGCTCCCCAGTAGCAGGGCAGCCATAATTCCCTGGCATCACATTTCATTCACTCTCTCTCCTCACCTGAGTCACCCCTGATCAGAATGAGCTGGCGGGGCTGAGTGCTGCTGGTGTTAGTCACTCACCTGCTGGAGCAAATACAGACCAAGAACTTGTTATACAACCAGGAACATTCACTGCCGCTCTCATCCCATATTGCCTGGGCAGGTATTGCCTTTAAAGAAGGGCTTCCTCTGTCCCGGGCTTCTCCCTCTGTCTGAACCTGCTATAAGCTCAATCCTCTCTTTATGACATCAGCTTGTTGCCATAGGAAAGACTGTGATGTCACAAGCTCAGCATTCTGACCTCAGCAAGAAGCAGAGCTGTAATAATTGACTATCATCAGAGAAACATGTGAGATCCTGTATATGAGCGGAAATGCTTAATATGAGCTAATTCCCCACTGTGAGAGCCCAGATACTATGGGGATGGGCAGCAGTATAAAACCCTGAGCTAGAGAGTCCTTGGCAAGGCTGCTGGTGCATGGACCATGCTGGGGATGTCATTTTAAAGCTCCCTTTTATTTCCAGCATTTTGTGCTTACGAATACTTCCCCAGGTGGCCTACGGACAAGCCGGCACCTGTTTGCTGTTGGGTTTAGTTAATGAAGCTCCTCCTGGCCCAAACCACGGTCATTAGAGGCTTGATCCAAAGCCCATGAAAGTCATTGGGAGTCTTTCCATTGATTCCAATGGACTCTGGATCAGACCCTAAAATGCCCGTGAAGTTGGAGCCGGTTCCGCTTCCCTGCGACAAGATCCAGGACGTCCCGCCTGGAAGGGGAAAGGACAAGGAGTGAAATCGGACAGAGGGGAGAGTGAGTGAAGCCATGGCCCTGCTGTGACCCCATCAGACAGCCCAACTGCTGCGCCCCCGTGGGCCAGGGCAGCATCAGCCCCACTTATACACTAGCTCAGGTGTGGTGGAGTCCAGTGTGAAATGCCCCAATTGATAGAGCTCCCAGCCTCCCCCGGGCAGGGAGCTCCACATCCTCCACCCCACCGGCAGCCAGGCTGGTCCTGACAATCAGCCTAACCCTTTTCTGTCCTAATATTTGCTCCTGGTTACTAACCCTGAGGCCTCCTCCAGTCGCTCATAAGTGCTAGGCCCTTATCAGGCCTCCCTGGGGCCGAGCTAGGCCGATTCAGCCCTTCCAAATAACGCTGCCCCTCCGGCCCCCTGAGTGTTTGGTGGCTCCTCTTGGTCAACCTGTTCCTGGTACTGCGGGGCCCAGAGCTGAACGTGAGGGCCTCAGCCGGAGCCAGCCACGGCAGCTCCCGTATCATGCTCAGGAGCCAGCCCCAAATGGGAGCTCAGCCCTGTGTCTCCACATTACTGCAGCAGCACTCAGCCGTCTGCCCCTTCAAACCAAGGATAGCCGTGGCCAGCAGCTCCACCGAGAGAGTGTCAGCGTGTTACTGACACAACCTGAGAGACCCTCACACGCGGGGCTGGGGCTGTGACCCAGAGGCAGAGCGACTTGCTGCTTTCCCAGAGCCCCAGTCACTGGCAGAGGGACCGTGTGACGAGATCAGGGACAAATTGTCTAGCTTCCCCCATTTGTTTGCTTGTGTCTCAACTAACAGATTCCCATAACCCTGTTGTGTTTGTGCCCCAGCCATGAGGTTCTCATAACCCTGCTGTTTTCAGATCCGCTCTCTGAAAGGAAGGGGGGGGGCAGGTTCGATGGCGCGTTGGGTGCCCAGGCTGCAGAGAGGCATTTCCACCCAGTGAAACAAGCCTGTTTCCAGCTCGGATCTCGGAGAGAAAGGATTCACTGCTTAGCGCGGGGTGAATAACTCGGCAGAGCCGATGAATGCTCCACGGAATACACTGGTGCTGCTTTGCTTCCTGTGCGCAACCGAGTGACAGCGCTGCCAGCCTGAATGGGGGCGGAAAGAGAATGTTAAGCAACTAGTGGAATATATTTGGGGAAAGCAAATTCTGAACTCACAGACCTGAGCTTTTCTCTGGTTACACTGATCCAATCAGGGAACAGGATCAAACCTGGAGTTCTGTGGGTCCAATCAAATTACCCACGGCTGCCTGAACTTCCAGACTATGGGCCAAGAACTAGTTGGTGAATAAGTTTAAATAGAAAATAAATCAGAGAAAATCGCACTCTGCTCGAGGGCTATTAACAAACAGAAAGTGTGGGAAAGATCTGATTCCCTTCCTCCCTCTGAGCAGCATAGGCGCCAACTTTCCCTGCGCCCCCCCACCCTGACTCCACCCTTTCCCCACCCCCGCCCTTCCCCCATTCCAATCCCTTCCCCAAAGTCTCTGCCCCAACTCCACCCCCTCCTTGCCCCTATTCAACCCCTTCCCCAAATCCTGGCCCCGGCCCCGCCTCTTCCCCAAGCGCACCATGTTCTCCCTCCTCCCCCCTCCCTTCCAGCCCCACGAAACAGCTGTTTCGCAGCGCAAGCGCTGGGAGCTAGAAGGAAAAAGCGGGCACGTGGCGCGCTCAGGGGAGGAGGCGGAGGCGGAGGCGGGGCAGAGGTGAGCTGGGCATGGGGGCGGGGAGCTGCTGGTGGGTGCTGAGCACCAACCAATTTTTCCCCGTGGGTGCTCCAGCCCCAGAGGAGCCACGGAGTCGGCGCCTATGCCGAGCAGCCATTCCCTTTAGCATGGTTTCTGCTAGGAAACTTCAGGGAAATGACCTAGGACCATAGTCCCCAACAGGCTGCTGCTTGTGATGGCTGGATTAGACCCCAGATAGGGTGACCAGATGTCCCGATTTTATAGGGACTGTCCCAATTTTTGGGTCTTTTTCTTATATAGGCTCCTATTACCCCCCAACCTCGTCCCTATTTTTCACACTTGCTGTCTGGTCACCCTAACCCCAGATGAACTGAGTGGAAGAGACTCCAAAGAGCAGCTCCTGGGTTCTGAGACACAGAGTATCTGCCTGCATTGCCAGGGCCCTTCCAGCCAGGATCGATCTACCTGCCTTGCCCGTTCCTTCCTAACTGGGGTCTCACCTTCCCCTTTGCTCTTGAAACCCTTGTTTCTGGGATCGTACATCATTTTACTGAAGTCACAAAACTCTCTGCTGTCATGAAAGTAAAAAAACCCTCTGGGCAAACTCCTCTTCAAAGCCAACATGACTGGCTGCTTCCAGTCAATAAACCCTGTTTTTCTAAGGTTAGTGAGTAGATTGTTGCCCCTTTGGACCCAAGTGATTAACCAGTGTTTGGGGCCTTGCCAGGCTGTTTCTGTTAGGAGGAGAAATTGATTCCATGAGTCCGGGAATCCTGTTTATTTACAAAGAACAGTTTCCTCACTCTCAATTTCCAAGTCTGCCTCTCCAGCCAGCCCTGTGCCCCCAGACCAGGAGTTCTGTCTGTGATCCCTCCCAGGGCCATGCTCGCAACTGCTTCTCTCGCGCTGTCTGCTCCTTGGCTTTCTGCCTCACATACAGACACACCACTGCAACCAATCAGTGCCACAGCCCCTGTGTTGAAACTCCTCAGCCCATGTGGCTTAGCTTTGGCTCAGGCTCTGCCAGGCTCCCCAGGCCATGGGAGGCGGCCTCCATTGTTTTAGCTATTACTACATTCTGAGATTCAGCGATAACATGGCCAGAGGGACCAGGGTGCTCATCTAGTCTGACCCCCTGGATAACCCAGGCCAGAGACCTGCCCCCAGATGATTCCTAGAGCAGAGCTGTTAGGGAAACATCTCAATCTTTATTTTAAAATGACCAGTGATGGAGAATCCACCACAGTCCTTGGTAAATTGATCCACTGGTTAATTACCTGCACTGATAAAAATTTACTTACACCTTATTTCCAGTCTGAATTTGTTTGGCTTCAACTTCCACACATTGGATGGTGTTTCTCTGCTACATTGAAGAGCCCATTATTAAATATTTGTTCCCCGTGTAGATATTTGTAGATCGTAATCTTAACCTTCCCTTTGTTAAACTGAGGGTATGTTTACACTACGAAATTAGGTCGAATTTATAGAAGCCGGTTTTATAGATATCGGTTTTATACAGTCGATTGTGTGTGTCCCCACATAAAATGCTCTAAGTGCATGAAGTTGGCGGACCGCGTCCACAGTACTGAGGCTAGCGTTGACTTCCGGAGCGTTGCACTGTGGGTAGCTATCCCACAGTTCCCGCAGTCTCCGCCGCCCATTGGAATTCTGGGTTGAGATCCCAATGCCTGATGATGCAAAACAGTGTCGTGGGGGGTTCTGGGTACATGTCGTCAGGCCCCCCCCCCCCGTCAGAGCAATGGCAGACAATCGATTCGCGCCTTTTTACCTGGGTTACCTGTGCAGACAACATGCCACGGCAAGCATGGAGCCCGCTCAGCTCAGCTCAGCTCACCGTCACCATATGTCATCTGGGTGCCGGCAGACATGGTACTGCATTGCTACACAGCAGCAGCTAATTGCCTTTTGGCAGTAGACGGTGCAGTATGACTGGTAGCCGTCTTCAGCTATCTGGGTGCTGGCAGACATGGGGCTGCATTGCTACAGAGCAGAAGCCCCTTGCCTTTTGGCAGTGGATGGTGTATTACGACTGGTATCCGTCATCGTTGTATTCCTCAGTGAGTTCAATCAGAGGCACCTGGGCAGACATGTATTGTCTCCTGGCCTATTGAACCGTCTTGACGATGATGGCTAGCACTCGTAGTACATCATTTTCTGCCAAGCACCCAGAAGATGCTGATGGCTATCAGTCATGCTGCACCGTCTGCTGCCAGCTTAAGATGTAAAAAATAGATGGACCAGATTTGTTCTGTATTCATTTGCTTCCCCCTCCCTCCATGAAATCAATGTCCTGCTAAACTCAGGGTTTTGAGTTCAATCTTTGGGGGGGCCATTCTGTGTGACAGTTGTTTGTGTTTCTCCCTGATGCACAGCCACCTTTGTTGATTTTAATTCCCTGTACCTGTACGCCATGTCGTCAGTCACCCCTCCCTCCCTCCCTCCGTCAGTTTCGCGCCTTTTTTCAGACCAGACACCATAGCACTGGGATCATGGAGCCCGCTCAGATCACCGCAGCAATTATGAGCACTATGAACACCACGCGCATTGTCCTGGAGTATATGCAGAGCCAGGACATGCCAAAGCAAAACCAGGACCAGCCGAGGAGGCGATTGCAGCGCGGCGACGAGAGTGATGAGGAAATTGACATGGACATAGACCTCACAGAAGGTACAGGCCCCAGCAATGTGCAAATCATGGTGTTACTGGGGCAGGTTCATGGCGTGGAACGCCGATTCTGGGCCCGGAAAACAAGCACAGACTGGTGGGACCGCATCGTGTTGCAGGTCTGGGACGATGCCCAGTGGCTGCGAAACTTTCGCATGCGTAAGGACACTTTCATGGAACTTTGTGACTTGCTTTCCCCTGCCCTGAAGCGCCAGAATACCAGGATGAGAGCAGCCCTCACAGTTGAGAAGCGAGTGGCGATAGCCCTGTGGAAGCTTGCAACGCCAGACAGCTACCGGTCAGTCGGGAATCAATTTGGAGTGGGCAAATCTACTGTGGGGGCTGCTGTGATCCAAGTTGCCAGGGCAATCAAAGACCTGGTGATATCAAGGGTAGTGACTCTGGGAAACGTGCAGATCATAGTGGATGGCTTTGCTGCAATGGGATTCCCAAACTGTGGTGGGGCGATAGACGGAACCCATATCCCTATCTTGGCACCTGAGCACCAAGCCACCGAGTACATAAACCGCAAGGGGTACTTTTCAATGCTGCTGCAAGCCCTGGTGGATCACAAGGGACGTTTCACCAACATCAACGTGGGATGGCCGGGAAAGGTACATGATGCTCGCGTCTTCAGGCACTCTGCTCTGTTTCAAAAGCTGGAGGAAGGGACTTTCTTCCCGGACCAGAAAATAACCATTGGGGATGTTGAAATGCCTATCGTGATCCTTGGGGACCCAGCCTACCCCTTAATGCTATGGCTCATGAAGCCGTACACAGGCAGCCTGGACAGTAGTCAGGACCTGTTCAACTATAGGCTGAGCAAGTGCCGAATGGTGGTGGAATGTGCATTTGGACGTTTAAAAGTGCGCTGGCGCAGCTTACTGACTCGGATAGACCTCAGCGAAAAGAATATCCCCATTGTTATTGCTGCTTGCTGTGCGCTCCACAATATCTGTGAGAGTAAGGGGGAGACATTTATGGCGGGGTGGGAGGTTGAGGCAAATCGCCTGGCCGCTGATTACGCGCAGCCAGACACCAGGGCGGTTAGAAGAGTACAGCAGGGCTCGGTGCACATCAGAGAAGCTTTGAAAACCAGTTTTGTGACTGGCCAGGCTACGGTGTGAAACTTCTGTTTGTTTCTCCTTGATGAACCCTCCGCCTCCCCCCCCCCCCGGTTCACTCTACTTCCCTGTAAACCAACCACCCCACCCTCCCCTCCCCCCTTCGAGCACCGCTTGCAGAGGCAATAAAGTCATTGTTACTACTCATTCATGCATTCTTTATTAATTTATCACACAACTGGGGGGATAATTGCCAAAGTAGCCCGGGATGGGTGGGGGAGGAGGGAAGGAAAAGGACACACTGCAGTTTAAAACTTTAAAACTTTAACACTTATTGAAGGCCAGCCTTCCGATGCTCGGGCAATCATCTGGGTTGGAGTGACTGGGTGGCCGGAGGCCCCCCCACTGTGTTCTTGGGAGTCTGGGTGAGGAGGCAATGGGACTTGGGGAGGAGGGCTGTTGGTTACACAGGGGCTGTAGCGGCGGTCTCTGCTCCTGCTGCCTTTCCTTCAGCTCAACCATACACTGGAGCATATCAGTTTGATGCTCCAGCAGCCGGAGCATCGACCCTTGCCTTCTGTCAGCAAGCTGACGCCACCTATCATCTTCAGCCCGCCACTTGCTCTGTTCAGCCCGCGATTCATCCCGCCACCTCTCCTCTCGTTCATATTGTGCTTTTTTGCACTCTGACATTGACTGCCTCCACGCATTCTGCTGTGCTCTTTCAGCGTGGGAGGACATCTGGAGCTCCGTGAACATATCATCCCGAGTCCGCCGTTTTCTCCTTCTAATCTTCGCTAGCCTCTGCGAAGGAGAAACATTTGCAGCTGGTGGAGGAGAAGGGAGAGGTGGTTAAAAAAGACACATTTTAGAGAACAATGGGTACACTCTTTCACATTAAATTTTGCTGTTCACATTACACAGCACATGTGCTTTCGTTACAAGGTCGCATTTTTCCTCTTATATTGAGGGCCTGCCGGTTTGGTGTGAGAGATCACTCACGCAGTGCCAGGCAACAGAATTCGGCTTGCAGGCAGCCATGGTAAGCCACAGTCTTTTGGCTTTTTTAACCTTCATAACATGGTTAATGGTTTCAAACAGCAGCGCCCTCATTTCCCATACCAAGGACCCATTGGGTTGGCCATTTAAAATGGGTTTGCAATGTAAAAGGAGGGGTTGGGGTTTCCAGGTTAACACGCAGCACAAACCCAACTACCCCCCCACACACACACACACAATTCTCTGGGATGATCACTTCACCCCTCCCCCCCACCACATGGCTAACAGCGGGGAACATTTCTGTTCAGCCGAGCAGGAACGGGCACCTCTGAATGTCCCCTTAATAAAATCACCCCATTTCAACCAGGTGACCGTGAATGATATCACTCTCCTGAGGATAACAAAGAGAGATAAGGAATGGATGTTGTCTGCATGCCAGCAAACACCGGGACCATACGCTGCCATGCTTTGTTATGCAATGATTCCAGACTACGTGCTACTGGCCTGGCGTGGTAAAGTGTCCTACCATGGCGGACAGGATAAGGCAGCTCTCCCCAGAAACCTTTTGCAAAGGCTTTGGGAGTACATGAAGGAGAGCTTTCTGGAGATGTCCCTGGAGGATTTCCGCTCCATCCCCATACACGTTAACAGACTTTTCCAGTAGCTGTACTGGCCATGATTGCCAGGGCAAATTAATCATTAATCATTAAACACGCTTGCTTTTAAACCATGTGTAATATTTACAAAGGTACACTCACCAGAGGTCCCTTGTGTGCCCTCAGGGTCTGGGAGCACGCCTTGGGTGAGTTCGGGGGTTACTGGTTCCAGGTCCAGGGTAATAAACATATCCTGGCTGTTGGGGAAACCGGTTTCTCCGCTTCCTTGCTGTGAGCTATCTTCATTGTCTTCATCATCATCATCATCATCTTCTGCGTACCCCGAACCCGCTTCCCTGTTGCGTGTTTCTCCATTGACAGAGTCAAAGCACACGGTTGGGGTAGTGGTGGCTGCACCCCCTAGAATGGCATGCAGCTCCGCGTAGAAGCGGCATGTTTGCGGCTCTGCCCCAGACCTTCCGTTTGCCTCTCTGGCTTTGTGGTAGGCTTGCCTTAGCTCCTTAATTTTCACGCGGCACTGCTGTGCGTCCCTGTTATGGCCTCTGTCCTTCATGGCCTTTGAGACTTTTTCTAATATTTTGCCATTTAGTTTACTGCTACGGAGTTCAGCTAGCACTGATTCGTCTCCCCATATGGCGAGCAGATCCCGTACCTCCTGTTCTGTCCATGCTGGAGCTCTTTTGCGATCCTGGAACTCCATCATGGTTACCTGTGCTGATGAGCTCTGCGTGGTCACCTGTGCTCTCCACGCTGGACAAACAGGAAATGAAATTCAAAAGTTCGCGGGGCTTTTCCTGTCTACCTGGTCAGTGCATCTGAGTTGAGAGTGCTGTCCAGAGTGGTCACAATGAAGCACTGTGGGATAGCTCCCGGAGGCCAATAACGTCGAATTCCGTCCACACTACCCCAAATCCGACCAGCAAAGGCCGATTTTAGCGCTAATCCCCTCGTCGGAGGTGGAGTAAAGAAACCGGTTTAAAGGGCCCTTTAAGTCGAAAGAAAGGACTTCGTCGTGTGGACGTATCCAGGCTTAATTCGATTTAACGCTGCTAAAGTCGACCTAAACTCGTAGTGTAGACCAGGCCTAAGTAAATCGAGCTCTTTGAGTCTATCACTATCAGGCCTGTTTTCTAATCCTTTAATCATTCTCATGGCTCTTCTCTGACCCCTCTCCAATTTATCAACATTCTTCTTGAATTGTGGACACCAGAACTGGACACAGGATTCCAGCAGCAGTCGCATTAGTGGCAAGTACAGAAGTAAAATAATCTCTATTCCTACTTGCAATTCCCCTCTTTATGCATCCCAGGATTGAATTAGCACTTTTGGCCACAGCATTGCACTGGGAGCGACCCCCAGCTGACCCCCAAATCTTTTTCAGAGTCATAGCTTCCCAGGATAGAGTCCCATGTTGTGGAAATATGGCCTACAGTCTATGAGATGTATACATTTACTTTTTGTCATATTAAAATACATACTGTTTGCTTGCACCCCGCTTACCAAGAGATCCACCATGCTCTGTATTGGTGACCTGTCCTCTTCATTATTTACCACTCCCCAATTTTTGTGTTATCTGCAAACTTTATCAGTGATGATTTTACTCAGGTCATTCATAAAAATGTTAGGGCTCGTCTACACTAGAAGCACTACAGCGTCACACTGCGCCACTGCAGCCTGTCTGGAGAAGACATGTCCATGAATAATAAATCAATATCCGTGAGAGGCAGTAGCTCTCCCACTGTCCACACTGGCGCTAAGGTCAGTGTAACTTACGTGGTTTCATAGAATCATAGAATATCAGGGTTGGAAGGGACCTCAGGAGGTCATCTAGTCCAACCCCCTGCTCAAAGCAGGACCAATCCCCAACTAAATCATCCCAGCCAGGACTCTGTCAAGCCTGACCCTATAAACCTCTAAGGAAGGAGATTCCACCACCTCCCTAGGTAACCCGTTCCAGTGCTTCACCACCCTCCTAGTTAAAAAGTTTTTCCTCATATCCAACCTGAACCTCCCACACTGCAACTTGAGACCATTGCTCCTTGTTCTGTCATCTGGTACCACTGAGAACAGTCTAGATCTATCCTCTTTGGAACCCCCTTTCAGGTAGTTGAAAGCAGCTATCAAATCCCCCCTCATTCTTCTCTTCTGCAGACTAAACAATCCCAGTTCCCTCAGCCTCTCCTCATAAGTCATGTGCTCCAGCGCCCTAATCAGTTTTGTTGCCTTCCGCTGGACTCTTTCCAATTTTTCCACATCCTTCTTGTAGTGTGGGGCCCAAAACTGGACACAGTACTCCAGATGAGGCCTCACCAATGCTGAATAGAGGGGAATGATCACGTCTCTTGATCTTCTGGCAATGTTCCTACTTATACAGCCCAAAATGCCATTAGCCTTCACATCCCTGAGCAACGTAAGTTATACTGAACTAAGTGTAGTGCAGACCTGGCCAAAACCAGATTGCTGCAGGACCCCATTAGAAACACACCTGCTCAGTGATGATTCCCTGTTTACAATTACATATTAAGACCTATCAGCCAGCTTTTATCCATGTAATGTGCACCATGTTAATTTTATATCTTTCTCCACAAAGGACCATTTCATTGCTCCTTCCATTCAAGCCAAATGAAGGGTGCCTAGCACACCCATCAACTCCCTCCAGGTCTGTAAATGATCGATAGATAAAAGCCCTACTTGAATTGCAGGATGATTGTCAAATAATTGCAGCCGAGTTGCGGACAAGACATGGAAAATCACAGAAAAGTAATAATGGACCTTTATTAATTGTGGTAATTTGGAAAAGCCAGAGAAGACCTATTTGTTTAAGAAAAATTTGCTGGAACAATATAAACACTCAAGTATTATGTTAGGCCTGCAAATTTTTTTGATAACCAGACTTTTTGCTGCAACGCTATTACAGTCATTAATGTGCGGGGCTGGCAGCCTGAGCCCCAGCCACTATCAGCTTGGATAAATGGCGTTCTACTGTACTAATGGGGAAAAAAGTGTATGTTGCAAACCTCTAAATGTATGCAAAATTGTGGACTGTGCAAAGTCAGCTAATTAAAATCAAAATTCCAGTGGAAGCCTAATATTGCAGGATCTACAATATCGCAAATTAAGTAGGGCCTTATTTGTAGATTAAAGACACACTTGGTGGCAGCCATTAATGCCTTCCAGCATAACAATATGATAGGAAACAGCAGTGTGGGCAGTGCTCAGTGCAACACAAACCTGCTACCATCACTTCAGGTGGAGGCCAGGGCCACAGAGCAGGTAGGGGCCACAGGGGGCCCTGTAAGGGAGTGGCAACAATTCAGATTTAGGGGGGATTCCAGTCCCCACTCTCCCCACCCCATAGATGGACCCCATTCCAATCCCCGCTCCAGGCCCTGCTCATCCCCCCACTCTTCCCACAGGGACCCCAGGTCTCAGCTGGGGAATCTGCTCTCTGTCTTACTCACAGTCCATGAGACAGTGCCACCAGAAGTCGAGTTTTCAGCAAACTCCACTGCGCTCCACCATTCAGGAGCAGACAGCCCATGTGCCAGGGCCCAACACCAGTTGGCCCGACTGCCCCCTGCTCCCCCACCCCCATCTGTATAGAGGGGTGGCCAAGTCAAATTTCAGTGGCACTGAGTCCACGCAGCTGGAGCAATGCTCTGGACTCTCCAGCAGTAGCCATATTGATTGAGTATGGCCCCATTGCTTCACAGTGGTGGGGCCATGCCCCCCCCCCCCAGCTCTGCAACCTATGGAACTTTGAGCAAGTGCAAATTGGCACCGCTGCTGTCAGGATGAGCCTAGCGCCCCAGACAGGGTTGCCAGTTTTGGTTGGACGTATTCCTGGAGGTTTCATCACACGACATAATCTTTAATTAAAGATTAATCTTTAATTTCTGAAGACTCCAGGACAATCCCGAAGGGTTGGCAAAGCCCCAGAATACGCTAATCCTGCCCTGTGTCATGGCCAGGTCGTGGGCAGACAGACCTAGTGTTCAGAGCCAGAGTCCACAGTCACAAAACAGGCGTCGAAAGTCTGCTAGGTCAGGGGTCAGAGGCAGGAGACAAACTGGAGATCAAAACCACAAGTCAGACACCAGGAGTCAAGCCAGGTCAGGATGGCAGGAGCAGGACAGAATTCGATTGTTGAGACAGCTTCCTGCTTCTGCTGCTGACTTAAGTAGGACCACTGGCCAATTGGCTGCTTTGGGTGTCTGCCAATAGGACCTTAGGGGCAGAGCCTAAAACTGGGGCTGGGCTTCATGGGTAAGCAGTTGTCAGCAGGCTACCAAGTGGCGGGTTGGAGTATGGCTGCTCCTGTGGACCCAGGTTCAAGGCCCGTGGGTCATGACATCACCCACTCCCCTAGGGTGCTCTCTGGGTAAAACGGGTCCAGGTTTCTCAGGGTGGCTCCTATGGAAGACCCAAACCAGGGCGGGAGCATGAACGTTCACAGCTGGCTCCCAAATGTGTTCCTCTGGGCCGTAATCTTCCCACTCCATCAGGTACCGTGAATTATCCCGCTAGACTTGGAATCAAGGACTTTGTGGACAATGTATTCCTCCTGATCTTGTGCTTGCACTGGTGCGAGCAGTGATTGGGCTCTATGGGGAAATGTGTTCTCAGTGTAGGGTTTGAGAAGTGAGACATGGAATGCAGGGTGGACTCTGAGGAAGCAGGAGCTCAAAGGTGACCAAATTGCCAAATCTGGTACAGGCCAAGGAACCAGTGGTCTAGTTTCCAAG
This sequence comes from Terrapene triunguis, assembly GCF_002925995.2. Classification (NCBI taxonomy): domain Eukaryota; kingdom Metazoa; phylum Chordata; order Testudines; family Emydidae; genus Terrapene; species Terrapene triunguis. The sequence continues at coordinate 959,804 of NW_020664600.1, read as the reverse complement.
AGGGCCTGTCTGTGTGGAGGTGTTCTGTAGAAAGCCATACCTTTTGTCCTATGGAGTGGGCAGGCCCTTGTTGGCTATGCTTGTCCACATGCTTTTTGTAATCCTCCTTTGCCTTCTCAAGGTGTCCTTTCACCTCTTTTTGGGAGGGATGGATGTGCTCTAGTTGGTCCAAGGCCGATGGGTTGGGGGAGGATGTGGGTAGTTGTGGGTGAAATCGGGGATGGTACCCATAGTTGAAAAAGAAGGGGCTGTGGATGCATGGTCTGTATTATTACCTGAGAACTCAGCATATGGTAATAGTGTGGACCAGTTGTCCTCATGATGATTGGTGTAGCGTTGTTGGTATTGCTCTAGGATCTGGTTGATTCTTTCAGTTTGGCCATTTGACTGAGGGTAGTAGGCACAGGACAGATGCACATAGACCCCTAATAGACGTAGGGCCTCATGCCAGAAGTGGGCAGTAAACTGGGGGCCCCAGTCAGAAGTGACGTGATCCAGGACCCCATGAAGATGGAATATGTTGTTTGTCCAGAGCCAGGTGGTTTCCCCTGCAAAGGGTAAACCTGAGAAGGGAATGAAGTGGTCCATTTTTGAAAAGCGATTCACAATGGTAGTGAAACCACTGGATTCTGGTATTTCCACCACAAAGTCCAAGGAAATGGCCTCTCAGGGCTGAGTCAGGTTTCCAAAGGAGATTGCAGGGTCTCTGGCTTGGGATCTTGGTGCAAGCACAAACCTGGCAGGAAGCGGCAAAGGTCTCTATTGTGGGGAGCGTACAGGGCCACCAGAAGTACTGGGACATTAGTCATTGGGTTATATATCACCCCAAGTGTCCTGCCACAGTGGTGTCATGGCACAGTTGAAGAACCACTGTTCTTGAAGTCTGGGGGAAATACAGATCCAGTCCCTTATGAACATGATCCACTCCCGGGTGTCATGTGGTTCTCAGTTGGCAATGGCTATCTCGTTGGGTGGAATTCCAGAGGCAGAGTGGATGGGTGTGAGCAGGTCTTGGTGGTGGATTGGGTTGAGGAAATTATGTGACTTGAGAATGTGAGCTGATTCCAGACTGGGGACTCATGGGTGTGACAGAGTGTATCAACCCCGCACGGGGAAGGTGAGGGTTAAGGAACTATTCTGGATGCAGGAAGCCATGCCCCCTTGCCTCTGCTGGGCATGCTCCCAGTGGCGGAAGCATTCAAAAGGGAGCAGCTCAGCTCATTCTGGGCTGAGTGAGGAGAGCAGTTGGGTGCAGTAGCCTCCTGCTGAGAAACTGCCAGGGCTCCACGTTGCCAGGACCGAGCCTCGTAGCCGAGCCACAGGAGACCCTTCAACAATGGGAGCTGAGGGTGACGACTCACTGTCATCAGCAGAAGAGACTTCAGAGACAGACCGGAGAGGAACACAGGAAGGACCCCCAGTACAACCCACTATGATGATGGAGGGACCAGAACAAGGGGAGGAAGCAACCCAGGGAATGCGTTTAAGGGTACCAGACCCTAGGCTCAACACAGGGGCTACTGTTTTGAAGGGCCCTGGGCTGGTACCTGGTGGAGTAGGGTGGGCCGGGTTCACCAACCCCCTCCCCGACACATCCCAAACTGTAACTGCTAGGTTAAGTGGCCCGGAACTCTTGTCATTGGGTGTTACACCCTGGAATATCACCATTAGTTGGTACTGCCAGCCCAGAACACACAGCCAACCCCTGACAATGGGACAGGGCCATGCCTTTGGGACGAGGCATCAGCCTCACCATTTCTAGTTCCAGGGTGGTAGATCAAGGTAAAGTTGAACTGGGAGAAGAATAGGGCCCATAGACGCTGTTGTTGATTTAGGGCCTTGGCCCTGTGCAGGTACTCTAGATTCTTGTGATTGGTAAATACTTGGACCAGATGATGAGCCTCTTTCAAATAGTGTCGCCACTCTTCAAAGGCAGTGTTAATTGCCAAGAGCTCTTTGTCCAAGATTTCATAGTTTCACTCAGTGGGGGTGAGCTTCCTTGAGTAGTAGGCAATGAGTTGCAGTATTTGCTTGAGTCCATGCCTCGGCACCTGTTGCTGTATGAGAGGCATTGGCTTCCACAAGGAACACTTGTGTTATGTCTGGGTGGGCCAATATTGGAGCAGTGGTGAAGGCAAGCCTTAGCTATTCAAATGCATCCTGGGCCTCAGGCAACCAGTGGAATTGGACATTCTTCTGGAGCAGAGCAGTGAGGGCCTTGGCTTGTTTTGAAAAATTGGAGATGAAGCGCCAAAAAAAATTTGCAAAACCCAGAAAACGTTGTACGTTGAACATATTCCAGGGGGCTGCCCAGTCACAGACAGCCTAGACCTTCTGTGGATCCATCTTGATTACTTCTGGGGACAGGATGAAATCAAGAAACTCAGATGAGATCTGATCAAATTAACTCTTTTTGAGTTTACGTATGTGTGACGAAGTGGGGGGTTTTCTTGTTTTCTGTGGCGTTTTCAATGGTTTGCATGCGGAGGGGGTGGGACTCAGTTTCCCTGGGTGTTACTGGTTTAACGAGGTGAGGGGAGAGGGAGTTTGTTTTGCAGAGGACCGGAGAGAGGACTTGGGGACCCCGCCGATGGCCTGGAGGATGGATACCCCAGCGACCGGTGACCTGGTGACCCAGAGACCCAGCTGAGGGGATGCAGCCGGTTCTGGCCGGTAGGCGGACAATGGGCTGCAGAGTGAGGACCCAGTGACCTAACCAGCCAGTCCCAGCCAGAGGACAGAAGCGAGGAGAGGAGGCCCCGGTTTACGACCCTGTTTACCTGGAGAGAAGACAATGGACAGAGGCAGGGCCTGGGGCCGGTGATCTCAGATGCCCAGCTGGGAAGCAGGGGGGCTCTGGGCTGGAGAGGGGGAGCAGGCAGAGCCCACCTGGATGCAGAGAGACTGGGATGTGCTGGGCTAAGGGAGGCCAGGCCTGAGGCCCTGAGAGTTTCCTGTGCTGTGTTCAACTCTCAATAAATCCTCCTGTTTTATGCTGGCTGAGAGTCACTCCGGTCTAGAGAACAGGGTTGCATCAACCCCTTCGGGGGTGGAGGCCCTGGGGGTCCAGAGCGAGGGGACTCCCTGACGGGGCCCACGGCAGAGACAGACGTGGTAAGGCTCCGAGAGGTGCGGCTCCAGGAGGTGGAGGGGCCTGACCCCGAGAGAGAGTGGACCCCCGAGAAGGGCTGTCTCACTAACAGGGGCACCCCCCACGGACCGCACGGGGCCAAGAGTGGGTATGATCTGTGAGTCCGTGACAGTATGTTGTCGTAGTCTCTCCAGCACGGTGCAGATGTGAGCGGTATGTTGGTACTTATCATGCGAGAAGATTAAAATATCATCTAAGTATACCACTACAGACTGGTCCAGTGGGTCTCAAAGCACATCATTAATGACTTGCTGGAATGTTGCTGGGGCATTAGTCAATCCTAATGATATGACTAAATATTCAAAGTGGCCATTGCAGGTCCGAAAGGTGGTCTTCCATTCATCCCCTTCTTGGATACGAAAGAGAGTGTAAGCTTCCCACAGATCCAGTTTAGTGAATATGTAGGAAGCCCCCACACAGTCTAACAACTCAGGGATTAGGAGTGTTGGGTAATGGTTCCAGATTGTTACTTGATTTATGACTCTGTAATCGACACAGAGATGGAGGCTGCCATCCTTTTTTTTTACTAAAAGGATTGGGGCACCGGCTGGTGAAGTTGACCTGAGGATGAATCCCCAGGCCAGGTTCTTTTGGAGGTACTCTTACAACACTGCCAGTTCATGCTCTGACGTTGCAAAGATCTTCCCAAATGGTATCTTCACCCTGGCTGGAGTTCTGTGGGGCAATCATAGTGCCAATGTGGCGGGAGGCTTTCTGCATTCTTCTTTTCAAAGTCATCAGCATAGTCGTGGTACTTGGGTGGGAAGTCCTATAATTCCCTCAGTAGCTGTTTTGATGCAGATGGCTAAAGCTACCTGAACCTTCTTGGGCCTGGGTGCAACACTTACTGGTCCCTGGCCATGCCATTGGCAGAATTCTCAAGGGAAAGTGACCTTCTGTTCTCAACGATGAATGAGAAGATCCTGAAGGGTTAGCCAGAAGATGCCAAGGATCAGGGGAAAATGCAGGGAATGGATCATGAAAAATGGAATTATTTCTCTGAGTCCCTGAATAATGGCCTCCAGGGGGACAGTCTCCTCCACAACCAGACCTGAAGACAGTGGGGAGCCATCAATAGTTTCAATTATGTCTAACGTGCCCTTGTGTCACAAGGGAATCTGTGGGGCCTGAGCCTGTAGTTGCATCCATTAAATTGTCAGCTGTTCCCAAATCGATGAAGGCCTGTTGGAGGGGGATATACCAGGGCTCCCCCAGGATGTGCAGCTGGATAGGCACCTGCAAAGGGGAAGCCCTTGAATGGGGATCAGGGTGCATCTCAGTGAGGACTAAGGAAATTCTCTTCCCTCAAGGACCAGGCTGGTTCCCCGCACCATGTCTGGACTGGCATGTTTCCTCAAGCTCCTTGGTGTTCATACAGGGCAAGCTGAGATGGCATGATCAGGTTCACCACAATAGAAGCACAGATGGCACTGATGGTGCCATTCCTTTTCTTCAGGTGTGAGCCACTGACAAGCCAGATCAGCTTGTATAGGTTCAATGGGAAATACAGAAGTTCAGGTTGTAGTAAAAAAAGAGAGTCTGGAGAACTGGGCATGCTGCAAGATCTGAGGCCTGAATCAGAGGCTGTGAACCAAAGTCAGGCCACGTATTAAAGCAGATGCTTACAAGTTCACTGTCCGGTACATGGACTTGGCAAAGTTGCTGCTAGTGTATAAGCACTAGATATTTAAGTAAATATATTCCAGCTAGTACAGATACACCCCAATTTAGTACAAGATGAGACGATTTGACCAAATAATGAATAGGGATGTTGTGTTCAAGATATCAGGAACAAGGGGACGTAACAAACAGATATCATGAAATACATAAGCTGGTACATAGGTGTTTATCCCAGTTGTTTGTCTATACATGTCAGAGTACCTCACCTTAACCCTTTGTCCAGCTGAGGGGGTAGCAGAGAGTCCCACCGCTGACTGAGCTGAGTCCACTATAAAAAACATACATGTGTTAGTGTACCTGTAGACACAGATCCAGGGAGCTACTACTGTTCTGCATTGACAATAAACCTGGTCGAGCTCCTTCGCCACTGAACCGAGTCTGTGGTCTTTATGAGTAACGTTGAGGTCTGCCAAATAAGCAGGCTGCCTTATCTGCTGCTAGTAGTGATAACATTGGAGCTCCAAGAACAGAAGCACTGGGCAGCCTGAACGGCGTTACTGAGGCAGCGAAATTCCAATCTTCAGCACTTAAAAATACTGGTGACCTTGACATGACTGTGCCAATTATTATGCCTATTCCCAGATGGAAAGGGAATCCTAAAGAATTTGTATATGTTAACAGTATGAGTATATAGAGAATGGGACCTATAAACAGCCCTATTCCAGTGTGAAGATGGCAACACAAGGAGGAGATTAAATAAACACAGCCTGCTCTAAACGAATCAAGCACAGATGGTTCTGTGAGTGCTAGGCCCGAATGAACCTGACCACAAGCGCGGGAGATTGGGCCCAGCTAGTCATTATAGAGACAGTGAAGGAGGTAGTACGACTTGGGTACACAGTATGTGCTATGGGATACTGCAACTTTTTGGTGGGGATACCATGTCAGGGGAGCCTGGATGGATTTTCTCTGAACCTCACCTCTCTGATGCAGATTGGGACCCAAGCCATTTGGCCAAGTGTGAAGATGAAGGAGAAAGTGACAGAGGCTGTGACAGACAACACCGATTGGGAATCACTGGTGACTGATCTCTTTGCATCCTCTTATCCATTAACACCACTAATTTGGTACAAAGGAAAATAGAGCAATTGGTGCTCAATACCCAGATAATAGCCGAGCAACAAGCAATTGGGGATGATATTGTTTAGGCAGTGGAGACACACTGGTGGGCTGCACCAGAGGAGGAGAGCTTGTATCTCCTGGTTCATACTTTAAGCCTAATATTGATGGTGGTTCAAATGATTACCACCTTTGCATCTTGGGAATGCGTTGGTGGGTAATCAACTTGAAGAAGAAAGCACAGAAAGACAAGAACTGGGGGGAGAGATAGCTCAGTGGTTTGAGCATTGGCCTGCTAAACCCAGGGTTGTGAGTTCAGTCCTTGAGGGGGCCATTTAGGGATTGGGGCAAAAATCTATCTGGGGGTTGGTCCTGCTTTGAGCAGGGGGTTGGACTAGATGACCTCCTGAGGTCCCTTCCAACCCTGATATTCTATGATTCTAAGAATATGTTGCAGAAGAAATTAATGCTGATATGAAAAGAAAGAAGCAGGGAAATTAGGTGAGGCCTGGCCCGAAATGAGTAATTAAGACATGGAGGAAGGCCTCATGTTTGTAAGATAGGATTAGGGAAGGAAATAAATGATTAGGTTGAGAACAGAATGTTTGTGCTAAATCAGATAAGTAAATAGGTCAGTAGGCCAAGAGGACAGAATGTCTGAGCCAACTAAGATAAGAGGGAAAACACTCAGGGAACTATTTACTATGAACTAGATAACAAGGGACAAAGAATGTAGAGATGAGGTAAAGAGCAAGTCAAATCATGGTCAGTGCATGATCAACACCTGCTGCACAGGGTTTGGTTCCTGCAAAGTAACCAAGCCAAACATGTGTGATGCAGTGTATAGTAAATGAAGTGAGATGTGTAATGTATATAAAAGGAGAAGGTTTCTGTGTAACTATGGAGTTGTAATGTACCCTGCATCCATCTCCCCCGCATTTGAGTTTGATCAACTTCAGCGTAGCACTGCTGTATGTAATTTGCCATTTGTACAGACACATATCCTGTTAGTATCAGTCATAATTTGGGGTCAGTGACACTGCATCCTAACTAAGGCATGTATTATTCAAAACAATCTTATTCAGTGTCAGATTACCAATATTGAATCCTGACAGCAATATTTGATAAATAGGCTACTGTTCATTCAGTGGGTCATCTGGAAAACAGCATCTGCAAGGAACAACTAGATCTATATCAACTACTGGTGTGACACAGAGCAATGCAAACCTAAAAAGCACCACATACGGCTTGTTATGCCAGAAATGTTGTTGACATAGCAACTCCAGTGTGTGGCCACAATAATTTAGGCCAATCCAATGGATCAGAGCTAGCCACTCCTCTCTTCTGCCCAGCAAAGCTTACCAGATGGTGACAACCAGCAGTAAGGGCAACCTATATCATGGATGGACAGTACTGTGTAGTAACTAATTACAATAAATTTATATATGAAGGCCTCATTTGTGATGTCACTATTCCAAATTCCTGTTTTACTCCTCATGTACATAGACCTGTGGAATGTATTGTAATAGTGCCTATCCCAGTTTTTCACAATGAATTTAAAACTACAACCCTCAATCAAAATCCCAGACATAACATTCCCAGGCCCACAATAGTGAGATCAACTGACTGAAGGAAACTGTCCACAGATCATATGAGAGAATTTGCAGACCATTGGACACATGGGGCATGAATGTATGGATGGGCAAAGCAAAATGGCCATAAAATAGTGTTTAGCCCACTGGATCATTTTCATGTATTATGCTTTTCCAGATGATGGGTGAACATTCTCCCCATAAAAAGACAAAAATCTGTGGAATGTAGTAGAGAGAGAGAGGCTGGAGCACTGGGCCTGATGCAAGATCTGAGGCCTGAACCAGAGGCTGTGAACCAGAGTCAGGCCATGTATTAAAGCAGATGCTTACAAGTTCACTATCCGTACAAGAACTTGTCAAAGTTACTGCTAATGTACTAGGCACTAGATACTTACATAAATATATTCCAGCTAGTACAGATACATCCCAATCTAGTACAAGATAAGACAGTTTGACCAACTAATGAATAGGGATGTTATGTTCAAGATATCAGGAACAAGGGGAGATAACAAACAGATGTCATGAAATACATACAGTGGTACGTAGGTTGTTTATTCCAGTTGTTTGTCTCAATCTATAAATGTTGGAGTACCTCGCCTTAACCCTTTGTCCAACTGAGGGGGCAGCAGAGAGTCCCATTGCTGACTGAACTGACTCCATTGTAACAAGCATACATGTGTTAGTGTACGTGTAGACATAGATCCAGGGAGCTGGTTCCATGCTTCATTGACAATAAACCTGGCCGAGCACCTTCGCCACCAAACCAAGTCTATGGTCTTTTTTTATGAGTAACATTGAGGTCTGCTGAATGAGCAGGCTGCCTTATCTGCCACTAGTAGTGATAACATTGGAGCTCCAAGGACCAAAGCACTGGGCAGCCTGAATGACGTTACTGAGGCAACAACATTCCAGACTTCAACACTTAACAACAGAGATGACGGTATGTGGGTAGAAGGACCACTTTTCTCTTCTCTTAGTTCTCATCTATCTGGATGGCAAGGTCCACAAGGGCATCTAGGCCCATAGGTGTCTCTGCACAGGCCAGTTCATCTTTGATTTCTTCCTGCAAGCCCGACCGGAATTGGTACAGCTGCACTGCTTCATTCCTCTGAGTATCCGCTGTGAGGCAGTGGAAGTGTGCCACATAGGAGGCCACTGTGCCTGTAGGGTGATCAGGTGTCTGGTTTTCGACTAGAACACCTGGTCGAAAAGGGATCCTGGCAGCTCCGGTCAGCACTGCCGACCGGGCTGTTAAAGGTCCGGTCGGCAGTGCTACGTGACTAAGGCACGCTAGTCCCTACCTGTTCTGGCACTGCGCTGCACCCCGGAAGCAGCCAGCAGGTCCGGCACTATTGTGGGGGGGAGCAGGTGGCCCCGTGCACAGCCCCGGCCCCAAGCACCGGCTCCAACTCCCATTGGCCAGGAACCGGCCAATAGGAGCTGGGGGGGTGCCTGCGGGCGAGAGGAATGCTTGGATATTCCTGCCCCTTTCCCCCCCACACTAGCACCGGACCCGCTGGCTGCTTTGGGGCATGTGCAACCTGGTGTCATGACAGGCAGGCAGCCTGCCTTAGCCCTGCTGCGCTGCTAACCAGGAGCTGCCTGAGGTAAGCCCGCACCCCAACCCCGAGCCCCAACCCCCTGCCTCAGCCCTGAGGCCCCCCAAACCTGGAGCCCCATCCTGCACCCCAAACCCCTCATCCCCAGCCCCACCCCAGAGCCCGCACCCGCAGTCAGAGCCCTCACCCCCGCCTGCACCCCAATTCCCTGCCCCAGCCAGGAGCCCCCTCCTGCACCCTGAAACCCTCATTTCTGGCCCCACCCCAGAGCCAGCACTCCCAGCCCAGAGCCCTCATCCTCTCCCACACCCCAACTCCCTGCCTCAACTTGCAGCCCCCTCCCATATTCCAAATCCCTCGGCCCCACCCCCCAGCCTGAAGCCCCCTCCTGTACCCCAAACCCCTCATCCCCAGCCCCAACCCAGAGCCCACACCCCCAGCCAGAGCCCTCACCCCCACCCGCACCCCAAGCCTCTACCCCAGCCCAGGGAAAGTGAATGAGGGTGGGGGAGAGCAAGCCACTGAGGGAGGGGAGTGGGGGCAGGGCCTCGGGGAAGGGGCAGGGCTGTGGTTGTTTGGTTTTGTGCCATTAGAAAGTTGGCAACTCTTTGTGCCTGGCCCCTACTGGAGCCTCCTCATAGCAACTTCAGCCATTAGAGCTTGGTGCGGGGCAACAAAGATGATTGATATTGACTGGAGAAAAGCATCTCAGTTTGACAGCACCAGACTGTGGCCTTTCAGCTGGGGGAGGCCCAGTCTAATGCATCTCCTGTCAGCAGGCTGATTACTGGCCAGAGGCATAGATTCAGGCAGGCATCAGGAACAGAAGGCAGCTTTGGTTCACGAAGACCCGGAATCACCGGCGATTCCCATTTAACTGTTCAGGTGAGGGTATCGTAGGCCCCTGTTCAGGGCAAGGCACCACAGGCTGTGCTCACAGCATGGCATTCTCAGCACTGAGCTGCCTCACTTGCCCCTGCAGCTGCTTGTTGCTCCCGATCAGCTGCGTAACTTGGGCTTGCAGGGCTTGATTATCCGCCAAGACAGACAGTCCATTCGGACGAGTCCCATGCTTCCGATGGCTGTGGAAGTGCGGTTGGGTCCATTGTTCTCATGCTGGGTTCAGTGCTGTAGGGCAGGGGTAGTCAATTTTCTTTGTCAAGGTCCAAATGTCTTGGTCAAGAAATAGTCAAGGTCCAGGCTCCAGAGAAAACAATTTAAAAAAATAACAAAAATGTTAAGTAAATTAAAAGATTTCAGGATCCGTTCAAAAGCGTTTGGCGGTCCGGATTTGGCCCACGGCCCCCCTATTGACTACCCCTGCTCTAGGGTTACTGTGGTCCAAAAAAGCTGTCATGGCCAGGTCCTGAGCAGCCAGACCTAGTGATCAGAGCTGGGTCCACAGTCCCATGACAGGATTCCAGAGTCAGCTGGGTCAGGTTACCAGGAGATCAGAAGCAGGGACAAATCTGAGATCAGAGCCACGAGTCAGTAACCAGAGTCAGGCCAAGTCAAGATACTGGAGGGTCAGAGGCAGGAGACAAACTAGAGATCAGACTCACAAGTCAGATGCCGGGAAGTCAAGCTGGGGGAGCGGAAGCGGGAAGCACAAGGCATACAGTCCAGGGTGGAGCCCAGTTGTTCAGACAGCTTCCTGTTCCTGCTGCTGGCTTTCCCCCTTAGTCGTCTCTTTTCTGAGCTGAACAGTCTAATCTTTTTCATTTCATACCTTTGATGATCTTAGTCACTCTTCTCTGAACCTTTCCCAGTTCCACTATATCTTTTTTGAGATGGGGAGACCAGAACTGCACACAGTATTCAAGGTGCGGGTGCATCATGGATTTATATAGTGCCATTATGATATTTGCTATCTTATTTCCATCCCTTTTCTAATGGTTCCTAACATTCTGTTAGTCTTTTTGACCATTGCTGTGCACTGAGCAGAAGTTTTCAGAGGATTATCCACAATGACTCCAAGATCTCTTTCTTGAGGGGTATCAGCTAATTTTAAACCCATCATTTTATATGTGCATTTGGGATTATTTTTTCCAATGTGCATTACTTTACACTTACCAATGTTGCATTTCATCTGCCATTTTGTGGCCCAGTTACCCAGTCTTGTGAGATTCCTCTGTAGCTCTTTGTAGTCAGCTTTGGACCAACTATCTTAAATAATTTTGTATCATCTGCAAACTTTGCCACTTCACTGTACGCCCCATTTTCCAGATCATAGAATCATAGAACTGTAGGACTGGAAAGGAACTCAATAAATCATCTAGTTCAGTCTCTTGCACTGAGGCAGAACTAAATATTATCTAGATCATCCCTGATAGGTGTTTGTGTAACCTGTTCTTAAAAACCTCCAATGACAGAGATTTCACAACCTCCCTAGGTAACTTGTTCCAGTGCTTAACCACCCTGATAGTTAGGAAGCTTTTCCTAATGTCCAACCTAAATCTCTCTTGCTGCAATTTAAGACCATTACTTCTTGTCCTGGCCTCAGTGGATAAGAAGAACAATTTATCGCCCTCCTCCACATAACAACCTTTTAAATACTTGAAGACTGTTATCATGTCCCCTCCTCAGTCTTCTCTTCTCCAGACCAAACAAACCCATTTTTTTCAATCTTTCCTCATAGGACATGTTTTTTAGACCTTTAATCTTTTTTTTTTTTTGCTCTTCTCTGGATTTTCTCCATTCTGTCCACACATTTCCTGAAGCGTGGTGCCCAGAACTGGACACAATCATAGAATCATAGAATATCAGGGTTGGAAGGGACCTCAGGAGGTCATCTAGTCCAACCCCCTGCTCAAAGCAGGACCAATTCCCAACTAAATCATCCCAGCCAGGGTTTTGTCAAGCCGGGCCTTAAAAACCTCCAAGGAAGGAGACTCCACCACCTCCCTAGGTAACGCGTTCCAGTGCTTCACCACCCTCCTAGTGAAATAGTGTTTCCTAATATCCAACCTAGACCTCCCCCACTGCAACTTGAGACCATTGCTCCTTGTTCTGTCATCTGCCACCATTGAGAACAGCCGAGTTCCATCCTCTTTGGAACCCCCTTTCAGGTAGTTGTAGGCTGCTATCAAATCCCCCCTCATTCTTCTCTTCTGGAGACTAAACAATCCCAGTTCCCTCAGCCTCTCCTCATAAGTCATGCACTCCAGACCCCTAATCATTTTTGTTGCCCTCCGCTGGACTCTTTCCAATTTTTCCACATCCTTCTTGTAGTGTGGGGCTCAAAACTGGACACAGTACTCCAGATGAGGCCTCACCAATGTCGAATAAAGGGGAACGATCACGTCCCTCGATCTGCTGGCAATGCCCCTACTTATACAGCCCAAAATGCCGTTAGCCTTCTTGGCAACAAGAGCACACTGTTGACTCATATCCAGCTTCTCGTCCACTGTGACCCCTAGGTCCTTTTCTGCAGAACTGCTACCTAGCCATTCGGTCCCTAGTCTGTAGCTGTGCATGGGATTCTTCCGTCCTAAGTGCAGGACTCTGCACTTGTCCTTGTTGAACCTCATCAGGTTTCTTTTGGACCAATCCTCTAATTTGTCTAGGTCCCTCTGTATCTGATCCCTACCCTCTAGTGTATCTACCACGCCTCCTAACTTAGTGTCATCGGCAAACTTGCTGAGAGTGCAGTCCACTCCATCCTCCAGATCATTAATAAAAATATTAAAGAAAACCGGCCCCAGGACCGACCCTTGGGGCACTCCGCTTGAAACCGGTTGCCAACTAGACATGGAGCCATTGATCACTACCCGTTGAGCCCGACGATCTAGCCAGCTTTCTATCCACCTTACAGTCCATTCATCCAGCCCATACTTCTTTAACTTGGCAGCAAGAATACTGTGGGAGACCGTATCAAAAGCTTTGCTAAAGTCAAGGAATAACACATCCACTGCTTTCCCCTCATCCACAGAGCCAGTTATCTCATCATAGAAGGCAATTAGGTTAGTCAGGCACGACTTCCCCTTGGTGAATCCATGCTGACTGTTCCTGATCACTTTCCTCTCCTCTAAGTGTTTCATAATTGATTCCTTGAGGACCTGCTCCATGATTTTTCCAGGGACTGAGGTAAGGCTGACAGGCCTGTAGTTCCCCGGATCCTCCTTCTTCCCTTTTTTAAAGATGGGCACTACATTAGCCTTTTTCCAGTCATCCGGGACCTCCCCCGATCACCATGAGTTTTCAAAAATAATGGCTAATGGCTCTGCAATCTCATCCGCCAACTCCTTTAGCACCCTCGGATGCAGCGCATCCGGCCCCATGGACTTGTGCACGTCCAGTTTTTCTAAATAGTCCTGAACCACTTCTTTCTCCACAGAGGGCTGGTCACCTTCTCCCCATATTGTGCTGCCCAGTACAGCGGTCTGGGAGCTGACGTTGTTCGTGAAGACAGAGGCAAAAAAATCATTGAGTACATTAGCTTTTTCCACATCCTCGGTCACTAGGTTGCCTCCCTCATTCAGTAAGGGGCCCACACTTTCCTTGACTTTCTTCTTGTTGCTAACATACCTGAAGAAACCCTTCTTGTTACTCTTAACATCTCTTGCTAGCTGCAACTCCAAGTGAGATTTGGCCTTCCTGATTTCACTCCTGCATGCCTGAGCAATATTTTTATACTCCTCCCTGGTCATTTGTACAGTCTTCCACTTCTTGTAAGCTTCTTTTTTGCGTTTAAGATCAGCAAGGATTTCACTGTTTAGCCAAGCTGGTCGCCTGCCATATTTACTATTCTTTCTACACATCGGGATGGTTTGTTCCTGCAACCGCAATAAGGATTCTTTAAAATACAGCCAGCTCTCCTGGACCCCTTTGCCCTTCATGTTATTCTCCCAGGGGATCCTGCCCATCTGTTCCCTGAGGGAGTCAAAGTCTGCTTTTCTGAAGTCCAGGGTCCATATTCTGCTGCTCTCCTTTCTTCCTTGTGTCAGGATCCTGAACTCGACCATCTCATGGTCACTGCCTCCCAGGTTCCCATCCACTTTTGCTTCCCCTACTAATTCTTCCCTGTTTGTGAGCAGCAGGTCAAGAAAAGCTCTGCCCCTAGTTGGTTCCTCCAGCACTTGCACCAGGAAATTGTCCCCTACACTTTCCAAAAACTTCCTGGATTGTCTGTGCACCGTTGTATTGCTCTCCCAGCAGATATCAGGGTGATTAAAGTCTCCCATGGGAACCAGGGCCTGCGATCTAGCAACTTCTGCTAGTTGCCAGAAGAAAGCCTCGTCCACCTCATCCCCCTGGTCTGGTGGTCTATAGCAGACTCCGACCACGACATCACCCTTGTTGCTCACACTTCTCAACTTTATCCAGAGACACTCAGGTTTTTCTGCAGTTTCATACCGGAGCTCTGAGCAGTCATACTCCTCTCTTACATACAACGCAACTCCCCCACCTTTTCTGCCCTGCCTGTCCTTCCTGAACAGTTTATATCCATCCATGATAGTACTCCAGTCATGTGAGTTATCCCACCAAGTCTCTGTTATTCCAATTGCATCATAGTTCCCTGACTGTGCCAGGACTTCCAGTTCTCCCTGCTTGTTTCCCAGGCTTCTTGCATTTGTGTATAGTTTCCCAGGCTTCTTGCATTTGTGTATACAATACTCCAGTTGACGCCTTATCAGTACTGAGTAGAGTGGAAGAATTACTTATTCTGTCTTTCTTACAACACTGCTACTAATACATCCCAGAATGATGTTCACTTTTTTTGCAACTATTACTTTGTTGGCTCATATTTAGTTACTGATCCACTATAATCCCCAGATCTTTTCCTGCAGTACTCCTTCCTAGGCAGTCATTTCCCATTTTGTATGTGTGCAACTGATTGTTCCTTCCTAAGTGGAGTACTTTGCATTTGTCCTTATTGAATTGCATCCTATTTATTTTAGACCATTTCTCCAGTTTGTCCAGATCATTTTGAATTCTAATTCTGTCCTCCAAAGTGCATGCAACCCAGCTTGGTATCATCCACAGATTTAAATATATTCTCTGTGCCATTATCCAAATCATTTATGAAGCTATTGAATAGAGTAAGACCCAGGACAGATCTCTGTGGGACCTCAGCTTGACTGTGAACCATTGACAACTACTCTCTGAGTATGGTTTTCCAATCAGTTATGCATCCAGTTTATAGTAGGCTCGTCTAGGCTCTCTCCCTAGTTTGTTTATGAGAAGCTCATGCGAGACAGTATCAAAAGCCTTACTAAAATCAAGATATATCATATCTACTGCTTCCTCCCATCCACAAGGCTTGTTACCCTGTCAAAGAAGGTGTGACAGTCTGTACCCTTATGTTCACCACTTTTACAAGACTATGATACATTTTGTACAAAATATGACTTGTAGGTATCATTTGAAAACTCATAATTTGCTGGTCATTACTGTCCTGGTAAAATATGTGTGACAACATTGTATGTAAAGTCATAAGATTATACTGTATGACACTGCTGAGACATGTTCCAAGTTTAGAAAAGCAGGCTCAAACCAGTTCCTCAGAGACAAAAGGCAAACTGATGTCTCGGCCAGGTGCCAACATAAACAAATGGACTATCACCTGATTAAGCGGACATTCTTTGGCAGGAAGAAGGGTGTGAGTGGGAAATTTACATCTTAGCAAAGGAACAGCTGGGGCTTCCCATGCAAACAGACTTTCTGCTCCCGAACCTCAGCTGGAGATGACTTTTAAACAGGAAAATAACTATAAGAAATGAGAACAGAGGACACAAATCATCTCTCCCTTCATCCCTACTCATTGACAACACTTGAAAGACAAAGGAAGCATTACTGGATGAGGGAGAGAGATCCTGGCTGGAAGATTCAGCCAGTAAGACTGTAAGGAAAATATGATGAGAGAGAGTTTCGCTTTGAATTTGCTTAGCTTGTTAAGTTAGGTATTAGTTTGTTTTGCCCTTTATTTGTTTGTAACCAATTCTGACTTTTATGCCTCACTACTTGTAGTCACTTCAAATCTATCTTTTTGTAGTTAATAAACTTGTTTTATTGTTTTATTTACACCAGTGTGTTTGGATTGAAGTGCTTGGGAACTTCATTTGGGATAACAAGATTTGTGCATATCATTTTCTATTAATGAAATGATGGGCCAGTTATTCATTGTTTTGCAGGGATTTGGGAGGCTGTTCATTTATTGGTGAAAATGTTTTCAGATGTTCCTGAGGAAATTAGCCTGGGATTCCCAAAGAAGCCTCAGAGAGTTTCAGTCGCCTGTGAAAATCCCAGTGTGAATGCACAATATTTGCATATGCAAATTTAAAGTAATAAAATTGGTTCACACACTCTGCACAAGCAACCCTTGTGAATCCATCCGCGGTCCCCACAAATACACCAACCCTGCACACCAGAGTCCATCAGCACTTCCCAGCCACCAGCACAGGAATTCTCCTCCCCCCCCCGGGATGAATTAGAGGCCAGGCATTTAGGCCTCTGCCTAGAGCCCTGTTCCTCATAGCCTGCGATCACAGCTTTCCTTGGAACAAAGGCAGTTACTAGCCTTCATGGCTGCAAAGAAAAGCATAAACCTCACTTGAGTGTAACCAACACAGCGACGCTGCCTGAGTGTGCAGAGAGCCTGAGCCAATTGCTCTGAGATGGGGAAGCTGCCTTGACTGTGACTGATGCAGCAACACTGCCTGAGTCTGCAAAGAGCCTGAGCCTGTCACTGTGAGAGTGGTGAAGTGCTCTCTGCATCTCAGAGTGGTTTTAACATCAATATCAGATATTCAGGGGGCTCTGAGAGGACGCTGTGTGGCAGAAGAGTGCAGGGCACCAGCCCCCTGTGTACAGAGGCAGATATTTACAGGGGTTAGATCATGGAAGGGGGGAGAGAGAGCAAGCACATGCTGGGTAACATTTCCAGTTTGAATTAATTTCATGGCAGCATGGAGGTATGTCTTCCAGGCTGGAGCCCTTCAGTCAGGTTGCAGGGATCCCTTTACAGAGTTAACTGAATTACTGTACTTAGAAAACAGAAAAATAACTATAGAGTCATGCACACTACAAACAGTGCTAGCCTGATGGAGACAGCTCTGGCCTGGAACTCCAGAGAGGAGGGGTTCTTATCTGGCTCTGCCAGTGGCCTACTATGTGACCTTGGGCAAGTCGCTTCCCCGCTCTGTGCCTCAGTTTCCCCATCTGTAAAGTAACAAGAATGATACTGACTCCTTTTGTAACATGCTCAGTGGCTGTTATTATGCTACCTTCCTTCTCCTCCTGCTTCAGCCTCGTAGCGGCTTCATTTACATGGAGTTTCTGGGGGGCTTTTCTTGCTACAGCCATTGCTTGCTTACTGCCCCAGAACTCCGGCTGCTATGGCCCTGCGTGGGCGCAGCAGGGAGCGGTTCGCTGCTAGGAACAGTCTCGCCTGTCCCACTAGTTGCAGGCTAGATAACTGGGTTCTGATTTAATCATAATCAAGCCATTTTTCCAGCCTCTGTCGGAGCCTCCCCCTGGCGATCAGCGATGCCGACCAGACCCCCAGCGCTGGCAAGTCGCAGCCATTTCCCAGTTCCCACCTCCCCAGCCAGCGCCGCCGCGGGGCTCCGGGGCTCGCAGCAGCCTGACGCCTCCCCCGGTTCCCGGGAGCCAGACACCCGCGGCTCCCACCGCACGGCCCCAGTCACGCGTGGGTGGCAGCGGGGGACGGATCGAGGCCGGCCCGGCCCCGGCTCTGGCCAGGCCCAGGACCCGCGCGGCCGGGGCTCCCGCCGGCGGGCTGCGGAGAACGCGTGCGCCGTGCGCACCAGCCGGGCCGCCTTCAGGTACTGGGCCCGGGCTGGCTGGGCCCCGAGAGCGGCCGCGGCCTCCGCCTGCTGCAGCCCGGCCTGGGAGGGTGAGACGCGGGGGGCCCAGGCCCAGGGGGCTGCGGGACTCAGGGGGTGCCAGGCTGGGGTTTGGGGGGTGCCAGGCTGCGGGGTGCCAGCTGGGGGTGCCAGGCTGGGGTTTGGGGGTGCCAGGCTGCGGGGTGCTGGCTGTGCCAGGCTCAGGGGCCTATGGGTGCCAGGCTGGGATGCCAGCTGTGCTGGACTGGGGGAGCTGTGGGTCCTGGCTGGGGGGTGGATGCCAGTTTGGGGGGCTGTGCTAGCTTGGGGGTGCCAGCCCTTTGCCCTGCTTGGCTCAGCCCTTTGCCCTGCTCAGGGGGTGCTGGGCTAGGGGGGGTGCAAGTGCCGGATGGAGGGTGTGTGGGTGCTAGGCTGGGAAATGCCAGCTGTGCCAGGCTCAGCCCTCCACTGCAGGCTCGGGGGTACCCATCCCCCACCAGGCATCACCCCTTACAGCCTCCTGTCTCATTGGCCTGCATCAAACCGCCAGCCACCGGGTTCGTGATGCTGAGGGAGTGTCCCGGGCTGTCCTGATCCTTGCAGACACTGCATAGTTAGAAGCAGACTTTGAAACCCAGTGTGTCCCATTGCCCACCCAGCGCCAGGATCACTGCCTGGGGACGCCATCCCTGCATTGTCCAGGCATCGCCATGGGCTGCAGGTGCCAGAGGCTGAATTCTGTGGTCATAGAGCCAAGTCCAGAAGGGACCCTTGTGATCATCTAGTCTGACCCCCTGTATAACACAGGCCAGGGAACTGCCCCAAATAATTCCTAGAGCAGATCTGTGTTGGGCGGCATTGAGCAAGGAACGTGGAAAACACCTCCTTCCCCAGCTGCTATGTGAGTGAGTGGATGGTGCGATAGAGCCCTCCCCTGACCACTGCAGTTAGCACAGGCACAGAAAGTCCTGGCAGGGCTGCAGTGGTTAGAGCAGGGGTTCTCAAACTGGGGATCATGACCCTTCAGGGGCTCGCAAGTTTATTACATGGGGGGGCGTTGCGAGCTGGTAGCATCCACCCCCAAACCCTGCTTTGCCTCCAGCATTTATAATGGTGTTAAATGTAAAAAAAGTGTTTTTAATTTATAAGGGGGGGTCACACTCCGAGGATTGCTGTGTGAAAGGGGTCATCAATACAAAAGTTTGAGAACCACTAGGCTAGAGGTTTTGTGGAGAGATTTGAAAGATGAGCAGAGGGGACTGGTAAGTCTTCTCCTTATTCCCCTCCCATAATACAAAATAAGGCAGCAAACCCCTTTTACAGTTACCCTGCAGAACTCACCGACACATGATATTATTGCAGCAAGTAATTAGCAAGAGTTTTAAAGGGTTAAATGTCTGTTATAATGTTACCTGGGCAGGGCACAGCCATGGGGCTAAGATGACATTTTCTAAGATTTACCCAAAATGTACAGGCTAAATAATTATTATGAGAGCTTGATGAAAATGATACTCTCAGCAATTGTACTGTGAAAATGTTTGATATTGGGTCTGGGACTCGCTGCTGGCTTATCCGTGATACTCGGTGTGAAACAGATGCTCTGCTTGGCCTGAGGAGCTATAGTGCCAGAGTGTTATCGATTCACCAACACCTTCCCTTGTGATGTTAAGTGTGTGCAGGGTGCAGCCACCCAGGGAGCTCCCTGGAGGTCAGTGAAGGCCAGGTCATTGTGTGGCCCGGCCGGGGGTACTGGCGCTCTGAGGCAGGCAGAGATGTACCCGAGAGTCTGGTGCAGGGAGTCTGGGTGTCTTTTTCTCCCACTCCGCCCATCCTCAGGAACTGAACACTGAAATTGAAGCTCTCCCCATGCACCGGCGGGCTGAAATGTGAACATTGTGCAGTTGTCAGGAAATGGCTAGTGACAGTTCTGTGGCACCTGTAGTTCAGGTGTGTCCTGGGGCTGCGTTCCAGGGTGCTGGCTCCCTGGGGTGAGCGTCTTCTGTGGGGCAGCTAAAATGAGGGCCGGGGTGTTGCACTAAATTAGGGCTCTTCTCCCCCAATTTAATCTAACTCCAAAAAGCATCCATCATTTCCCTAGAGAAGAGACAATGAGCAGGGTTTAAAATGACCAAGGCTCCATTTCTGTGCCTCAGGACTAGGCTGATGGGGTGGGGCAGGATAGCTTTCCTCTGGCCCTTGTCACTGCAGGATCTGAGCCCCAGACGCACACAAGGAGCAAACAGGAAAAAGCAGGATGTCAAAGTGCCCGGGACCATGGGTGCATGTGGGGAAGAGGTGAGGGGGGGAACTGCTGCATGGAGAGCGCTTTCAAAAATCTGTCTTCAGTGGCTCCTCCTCCCAACACCCCAGCCAGAAGCATGGTTTGATCCCCATTTCACCCAGAGTACCAAGATTCAGAGTGGTTGGGAACTAACCCTACAGAACTGCCCAGTGACTGTGGGTGCCTTGGGGACCCCGGGTGGCTGAGGCAGGAGTCTCCAGGTGCCCCTGCACTGCCCGGGTGAGGTGAGGGCAGCAGGAAGGAACGCAGAATTGCCAGCCACTTCCTCGAGGGAGAGCCAGGAGAGATCACGGCTCTGACAGGTGCTGGCATCTGCACAGTGCTGCCAGACTGCCTGGGGACTGGTACCGCCCAAGGACTGGGCACCTTGCTCCCCCTCGTCTGTGACCATCTGAACCCCGAGCAGATAATCCTGCTTTTTCTGGGGCCAGTCTGCGGTGGGAGCAGCTCTGATACACCCTGTCACCTTCTTCCACCTCCCAGAGATCACATGCCTCTGGGACAAGGGACATCTCAGGCCTGGAAGGGCATCTAGCAATCCCACAATGCCCCAGGCCTGCCAGGGGACCCAACGCTTCAGCCTTAGCACCCCCTTAGCAGATGCGGGGATATGAATAGGGCCCTGAATTCACAGCACACTCTGGTCTCTGGCCCAGGCCCTGGTCCCCAATGAAGAGGTGTTCATGGATCTGCCCAGCCCAAGGGGGAGGCCACAGGAATTTATCCCAACTCCTCTATGGAGCAGGATTCTTGTGGCTGCCAGGTGCATTCTGGGATTTGGGCTCTGCTTCATGGCCCTAGGGAGTTTGCTCTGGGGGCAGCTAGGCCCGACCTGGGTCAGTGAGCGGGGGGCACAGAAGGGCTCTGCAGTGGGCTGGGCCATGCTCTCTTCACTGATCTAGGGTGACCAGATGTCCCAATTTTATAGGGACAGTCCCAATATTTCTTATATAGGCGCCTATTACCCCCCACCTCCCATCCCGATTTTTCACACTTTCTATCTGGTCACCCTACCCTGACCCCAAGCCCCTAGCACTCTGGGGACAGAGTATGTTAGGCCTGGGGCTGGTGGCTGCACTGTCTGGGCTCTGCACAGCCAGCTCCTCTTGACTCCAGTCTTGAAGGGATGAGGAGTGGCCAGTCCCATTTGGAGTCGTGCAGGAGTCGGCACTCAGCTCTCTGTCTCCAGAGCCCTCCCTCTCCTCCTGGCACTGCCGGGGCTGCCACGTGACAGAGAGTGGAACCCTTTTGTTTCATAGCTTCCCAGGCTAGAAGGGACCATGGTGATCATGTAGTCCGACCCCGTGGATAACACAGGCCAGAGACCTGGCCTGAAATAATTCCAATCATGATATAAAAATGGCCAGTGATGTCAGTCATTCCCGTGGCTCTTCTCTGACCCCTCTCCAATTTATCAGCACTTGGCTCCTGTGCCCCTTAATCCTGCGCAAGCTTAGACAGCGTAGTGACTGCAGGTGGATCTGCCAGGGAGGCCAGGAGCTGGGGTGATGGCAGCTCCCCACCCAGCCCCATAGAATGACAGGTCGACAAGCCCCAGGCTGCAGCCTTGGGTCGGGCTGTGCTCTTCACTCGGCAGCCCTGGTTTGTGTCTCTAGCCCTCCCACTGCCACCCCGCGTGTGTTGCGGCTGTGCCAGCTCCGGCAGCTGGAGCCAGTGTCGGACTCGTGGGGCAGGGCTGGTGCCACCATGTAAGTGTCTGGCCCCATTGTCAGGCAGTTAATGGATGGGCTGCAGAGCACGTGGAGTGAAAAGGGGAGTGGATGGTGCCACCTTCCCCCTCCCCTCTGCTGCCCTAGAGCAGAAGGGGTTGGAGCCTTTGGGGCTATGGGGGATGAAGCTGTGAGGGCCAGGTTGGAACCAGGAATGGGGATGGAGGGAGGCCCTGGGCCAGGTTGGAGATGGGGGCAAAGGGGCAGCAGGGTGCTAGGAACATGTCTCCCCACAGTGCGCTTTCTAACATGCTTCTGTGTCTGCCTGCAGCACTGATGGCGTCGGCCGTCCCTCCAAACTTCTCCTGGGTGGTGCCCGGCAAGCTGGCAGGGCTGGCCATGCCACGGCAGCCCGCACACTACCAGTACATGCTTGAGCATGGCATCCGGCACCTGGTGTCGCTGACCGACCGCAGCCCGCCCTACCACGACACCTGCCCTGGCATCAAGCTCCATCGCCTCCGCATCCAGGACTTCTGTGCCCCATCGCTGGAGCAGATCAAGCACTTCCTGCAGATCGTGGAGGACGCCAGCACCAAGGGCGAGGTATGGCCTGTCCGTAACCTCTCCCCGCACGCATACACACCCCTGCAGCCTGATTGGCTGTTGGTCTGAGAGCTCCATGTGGCTGTGATGCCCAGGAAGTGCCCACACTCTCCCTGTGTGCTTCCCTTCCTGCTAGAGCCCGGCAACCTACTGGGACCCAACCAGGAGTTGGGCTCGGGTCTGAAAACAACCCAACCCTTTGGGGCTCAGGTCAGCTCTTATCACCTCCCCCTGCCTATGGGGTTGGCACGACAGTGGCTGCGTGCGCTGCTCTCGCCGGCCGCCCCCTCGCCGCGCTGCGTGC